>NW_020260905.1:0-3776 GCF_003255815.1 Theropithecus gelada
ACCCACCCCACACCCACCCCACACCCACCCCTCACACCTGCCTCTCACCCACTCCACACCCACCCCTCACACCTGCCCCTCACCCACCCCACACCCACACCTCAAGCCCATTCTCCTGCCACACTGGCATGTTAACCCGGGGTCCTCCTTGTGCAGGACACCCCCACAGCCTTGTCCAGCTGCCTCTGTGCAGGCTGTACGCCACTGTCCTGGTGTCCAGGACTCATGTGCAGGAGCTGGCCTCTGGTCAGCATCCCCAGCCTCACATAGGCAGCCCAGGCCGGCCTCCAACCTTGAATGTGGTCTCTGTGGCACCTGGAATACCTTCTGGGCCGAGGCCCAAGTCCTCTCCAGTCCATCCAGGCCCACCATCAGGAGAAATCAGAGTCCCCTCCCTCCCCAGGCTGCCTCATCCCAGGCCTGCAGGGTTGGGGGCTGCTAGCATCCCAGCCACGCTCAACTGGTGGTCCACCTTGGCCGAGGTGGTCTCCTCGGTCCTGCACACAGAGGACCTCCATCAATACGAGAGAGTGCCTGGCTGAGAAGACAGCTGCAGACCCAGACGCTCCTGAGCCTCTGACTGCAGTCACCATCAAACCATCCATCGCGGTCACAAAGACAAAAAACGAATACAATCAGCTGCATGGTGGGAAACTATTAAACCCTCTATAGAAACACTGCAAACAAAAATAAACAACAAACGTCTACAAACCAGGGTGAAATATTTGACAAGTAAATTACAGATCAAAGGTTAGTATGTTTAATTCATACAGAGCCGTATCAATCCATGGGAAGAAAACACCAACTAAAAATATGCAAATACCAAAAATGAGCAATAAATACAGGCAACCATTCCCATTGCTAGGCATCAATGCAACACCAGTTGAAATGAGGTAACATTTCGCCAGCTGGGTTTGCAAAGATGTAAATGTCATTAAAATATAATGCAGCCAGGTGTGTGACTCACGCCTCTAATCCTAGCACTTTGGGAGGCCGAGGTGGGTGGATTGCCTGAGCTCAGGAGTTGGAGACCAGCCTGGGCAACATGGTGAAACCCGGTCTCTACTAAAATACAAAAAAAAAAAAAAAAAAGCCAGGTGTGGCAGCGGGCACCTGTAGTCCCAGCTACTCAGGAAGCTGAGGCAGGAGAATTGCTTGAACTAGGGAGGTGGAGGTTGCAGTGAGCCGAGATGGTGCCACTACACACCAGCCTGGTGACAGAGCGAGACTCCATCTCAAAAAAAACCCAAAAAAACAAAAAACAAAAACAATAAAATATAATGCCCGTTTTACCTGGAAATCCCACTTCTATAAAAGTTTCATTGGGAAATTATCTTTAGGCACAGAAGCAAGTTTAGAGGTATAGTAACATTCATTGCAATGTAACTTTCAATAAAAAAATTCAACAACAGAAGCTGGGTACCGTGGTGTGCACCTGTGGTCCCAGCTACTTGGGAGGCCAACGTGGGAGGATCGCTTGAGCCCAGGAGTTTGAGGCTGCAGTGAGCTGTGACTGCACCACTGCACTCCAGCCTGGGTGGCAGAGCAAGACCCCATCTTTATCTTTATTTTTTGTATGCGTGTTTTTCTTTTTTCTTTTTTTTTTTTGTGGGGATGGAGTCTTGCTCTGTCACCAGGCTGGAGTGCAGTGGCGCGATCTCAGCTCACTGCAACCTCCGACTCCCTGGTTCAAGCGATTCTCCTGTCTCAGCCTTCTGAGTAGCTGGGACTACAGGCACCTGCCACCACGCCCGGCTGATTTTTTGCATGTTTAGTAGAGACAGGGTTTCACCATGTTGACCAGGATGGTCTCGATCTCCCCACCTCATATTTTTATGTTTTATTTTTTAATATTTATTTTAATTTTTAAATAGAGACAGGGTTTTGCCATGTTGCTCAGGCTGGTCTCAAACTCCTGGGCTCAAGCAATCTGCCTGCCTTGGCCTCCCAAAGTGCTGCTGGGATTACAGATGTGAGCCACCGTACCCAGCTGAGACCCCATCTTAAAAATAGATATAACAACTAAGGAAGGATGTAAGTCTCCAAGCAGGAGACTTTTGCGATAGTGATTATGGCACATGCAGCGTGTGTTAAAAAGGCACCACGGGCTGGGCGCGGTGGCTCCCGCCTGTCATCCCAGCACTTTGGGAGGCCAAGGCGGGTGGATCACTTGAGGTCGGGAGTTCGAGACCAGCCTGGCAACAAGGTGAAACCCCATCTCCACTAAAAATACAAAAACTAGCCAGGCGTGGTGTTGGGCGCCTGTAATCCCAGTTACTTGGGTGGCTGAGGCAGGAGAATTGCTTGAATCCAGGAGGCGGCGGTTGTAGTGAGCTGAGATTGCACCACTGCACTCCAGCCTGGGCGACAAGGAGAGACTGCATCTCAAAATAATAATAATAAAAAATAATAATAATAGTAATATTAAAAAAGTAAAAGGGCACCATGGAAAAATCTGTGACTTCACCCTAGGACCTCACACGACCCAGTGAAGCCACACAGACAGTTGTAGAATAGATGTATGAGGCACATTTAGTACAATATGGATGGTGTACGTGCTGCTCACAGGGACGCATTCTGAGAAACGCATCACTAGGCAGTGTCATCACTGTGCGGCCGTCAGCGACTGCGCTCACATGACCTAGACGTAGAGCCCAGGCCACGCCCAGGCTTCCTGGTGGAGCTGCTGTCATTGTGTGGGACCCCCGTGGCACGTGCGGCCTGTCATTGAGCAAAACATCTTTATGCTGAGCATGGCGACGCCTGTATGCATGTTTATTTCTGCATGACTAAAATAATGGAATAGTCTTACAAGGTGCTAACAAAGGGTCTCTCTGGGTGATGAGCTGTGGGTTCAGTTTCTTCTTTCTCAGTACTTTCTCAGTACTTGCATTTGACAATGGTGTGTTAGCCGGGGCAGGGAGTCACCAGACATGATGGACTTGGCATTCCAGGATACACTCCCCAAGTTCTCACGGGTTCCCAGGGCTGCAGCCAGTAGTGTCACACTGTCCCAAGGCCCTCATGGTGGCCTCTGTGGTGTCCACGGCCACTGCTGCTCCCTCTGCACCTGACGCTTGGACCCTCAGCGTCAGGAGACCACCAAACTCTTCTGTAAACATGGATAAGTCACTAAGGTGTCCGCATTTGGGGAGCCCTGGGACCCGTTCACCAGCAGCTGTGTGCCTGCCCGGCTCATGCTGGTTCCTGTGCGTCCAGCACTGACGGCTGGGACCCAGACAGTGACCAGGGAAAAGCTAAAGGGATACAGGGATAAGGGGTTAGGGCTTGAGGTTCCAAGAACCCAGGCACTCCACACAGGGGACCTCTGTCAATTCGAGAGGGAGCCCGATGACCTTGAACAAGTCACTGCCCCTCTAGGCCTTAATTTGCCATCTGTAAGTGAGGGAGGTGGGTTCACGCTCTCCTCGACGGCAGGACTCTGGTTTCCAGGCCATGCCGGCCAGCCTGCCCACACCCTCACCCTCAGCTCCCACCAGGGTGCTGTCTCCACGTCCCCGTCCTCTCATCCCAGATAAGCAGAGAGCACCATGAGCCCATCAGCAGAGCTCCTGTCACCCGAGGCATCCCCCGCAGCCTGACCTCACCCCGGGGACCAGACGTCATGCAGGGACAGGTTGTGCTCCCCAAGGTTCTCCTCTGCTCCTCATTCTCCCCGTGCTCCCCGAGGTCCTTCTCCTCTCCCTTAATCCCCTCCATGCTCAGGGTCGTGCTCCCCGAGGTCCTCCTCCCCTCCTCATCCCCTCCATGCTCAG
>NW_020260906.1:0-3776 GCF_003255815.1 Theropithecus gelada
AGTGCTGGGATTACAGGCTTGAGCCACCGCGCCTGGCCTGGAAAGCCTTTCTTTTCTTTCTTTTTCGTTTTTTTTTTCTGACAGGGTCTCCCTCTGTCTCCCAGGCTGGAGTGCAGTGACTAGAGCTCACTGTTACTTCAAATTCCTGGGCTCAAGTGTGTGCCACTATGCTCTGTCACCCAGGCTGGAGTGCAGTGGTGCGATCTCTGCTCACTGCAACCTCCGCCTCTTGGGTTCAAGCGATTCTCCTGCCTCAGCCTCCTGAATAGCTAGGATTACAGGTGCCTGCCACCTCGCACGGCTAATTTTTTTGTATTTAAAAAATATTAGGATTTTATATTGCACCAACAGGATTGCGCCATGTTGGCCAGGCTGGTCCTGGCCTCAGGTGGTCCACCCTCCTCCCAAAGCGCCCGGCTTTAATTTTTAAATTAAATTAATTAATTATTATTATTTTCCAGAAATGGAGTCTCCCTATGTTGTCCAGACAGGTCTTGAACTCAGCCTCCCAAAGTACTGGAATTACAGGTGTGAGCCATGGCACCCAGCCAAACCTACGTTTTTTTTGTTTTGTTTTGTTTCGTTTTGTTTTGTTTTTTGAGATGGAGTCTTGCTCTGTCACCCAGACTGGAGGGCAGTGGCACGATATCTCGGCTCACTGCAACCTCCGCCTCCCAGGATCAAGCGATTCTCCTGTCTCTGCCTCCCAAGTTGCTGGGATTACAGGCTCATGCCACCATGCCTGGCTAATTTTTTGTGTTTTAATAGAGATGGGGTTTTACTGTTGTTGCCCAGGCTGGTCTTGAACTCCTGAGCTCAGGCAATCCACCCACCTCAGCCTGCCAAAGTGAGCCACTGTGCCTGGCCAAGCCTATGTTTTTGTTCTGAGTGACGGTCTAGAGCAGGACCAGACGTGATATGGTTGCTGTATTAGCCGCATTCTTCTGTGCCCCATGCTTCAAAGGTAGAAGCGAGGAGACCAGGTGAGATGTGACGAGGCCTTCCCCATGGTGGGGACAGTGGGGTAACAAGAGAGGATTGGACTCCAGATGTGTCTGGAGGCAGAGTTGACATTGGGTGTGGAATTTAAAAAAAATAATTTGTTGGCTGGGTGCGGTGGCTCAGGCCTGTAATCCTAGCACTTTGGGAGACCGAGGTGGGTGNAAACCCCATCTCTACTAAATATACAATAATTAGCTGGGTGCGGTGGCAAGCTCCTGTAATCCCAGCTACTCAGGAGGCTGAGGCAAGAGAATTGCCTGAACCCAGGGGGCAGAGGTTGCAGTGAGCTGAGATTGTACCACTGCACTCCAGCCTGGGTGACAGAGTGAGACTCCGTCTCAAAAAGAAAGAAAAAAAAAAAAAAAAGAGAGACAGGGTCTTGCTGTATTGCCCAGGCTGGAGTGCAGTGGCTATTCACAGGCACAATTCCACTACTAATCAGCCTGGGAGTTTTGACCTGCTCCATTTCCGACCTGGGCCGGTTCACCCCTCCTTAAGCAACGTGGTGGTCCCCTGCTCCTGGGAGGTCACCATATTAATTCCAAAGTTAGTGTGGATACCCTCTCAGCATAGCACACTACAGCCCACAACTCCTGGGCTCAAGCGATCCTTTTGCCTCAGCCTCCCAAAGCTGCGTAAGCAATCATGCCTGGCCATTTAAATCATTTTAAAATGTACAATTCAGGGACATAACAGCATGTTCACGATGTTGCACAACCATCTCCACGGTGAAGTTCCAGCAGGAAACCCATGTCCATGAAGCAGGCACTCCCTTCTCCCCTCCGTGTGCTAGGCCAGTGCAGGGAGAGACATGCTATGGAGCTGCCAGCAAGGCAGATACTAGGGGAAGTTGAGGGAGATGGCTGGAGGAGAGGAGGGTCTTCGGCCATCCCCTACGTCATTCCCAGGGGCCCCAAGATGTGTGCACAGCAGAGGAGACCCTGAGAGACATTCTCTTGTAGACCAGGCATTGCCGAGCACTGGAGCAGTACAAGCAGGACAGCGAGACCAACAGGTCCTGGGCCAGGTGGGGTCCGGTGAGGGAGAAAGACACAGGAACCAAGAGTCCCAGGGCTGCAGCTGAGATAGGGCTTGTAATGAGGCACAGCCCTGGAGGGGGTGGGGGTGGGGAACCTTCCATGGATGGGATGGTCAGAAGGCTCCTGGAGGAGGTGACAAGTAGGTTGGGTAAGGCAGAGGAAGCCTGGGAAGATTGGGGGAAAGGTGTTCCAGGCCTAGGAACAGCCGAATGCCAGCAGGCTTCTCCGTGTCATACCCGTGCCTACTAGGGCCACCTGTCTGTCTGTCTGTCCGTCCCAGGGAGAGTTCCCCGGTTTGTCTTTTACTGAAAGATCCTGGAAGAGGGGAAGGCTAGTTGTCACTCTTGTGCAAAGGCCCTGAGGCAGGTGCAGGGTGTGAGGGGGAGGGGAGATGTGAGGCCAGGAGTGGAAGTGGAGGATGGAGGCAGGGCCATGCCTCATGTGCCTGGGGCCAGCCGTGGAGTGCTTGGAATTTCATCCTCGGCCCACAGGAAATCCCTGGTAGGGACTGGGGGTGGGAGTGGGTGGTGGCAGGGGTTGTAAGCCAGGAAGGAAGTGATCCAGCCCTTGTTTCAAAGATGATCTCTGGCTGTCCTGTGGTTAGGGGATGGCAGTTGGAAGGGTGTCTGGTATCTAAGCTGGTAGAAGAAAGAGTACAGCCCCAGTATCCTACCTCCCAGGGTACCCTCGTGTTGCTCAACTGGCCCAGTACTTCCAGTGTCCTGGGGAAATGCTCTGTGCCTCTCATCTGTGAACGTGAGGTGAATGGAAGCCCATCTACCTGGGCCAGGCCTGACCATCCGCAAGACTGAATGTGAGCAAGCCTTTCCACGTCCCACCCCTGCCCACTAGGGCCATCCGTCTCTGTTTGTCCCAGAGAGAGTTCCCCAGTTTGTCTTTTTTTTTTTTTTTTTTTTGAGACGGAGTCTGGCTCTGTCGCCCGGGCTGGAGTGCAGTGGCCGGATCTCAGCTCACTGCAAGCTCCGCCCCCCGGGTTTACGCCATTCTCCTGCCTCAGCCTCCCGAGTAGCTGGGACTACAGGCGCCCGCCGCCTCGCCCGGCTAGTTTTTTGTATTTTTTAGTAGAGACGGGGTTTCACCGTGTTCGCCAGGATGGTCTCGATCTCCTGACCTCGTGATCCGCCCGTCTCGGCCTCCCAAAGTGCTGGGATTACAGGCTTGAGCCACCGCGCCCGGCCCAAACTCATATCTTTAAAAGCTTTCTTTTTTTCTTCATTTTTAAATTTTTATTTATTTATTTTTGAGATGGAGTCTTGCTCTGTCACCTGGTCTGGAGTGCAGTGGTGTGACCTCGGCTCATTGCAACCTCCGCCTCCCAGGTTCAAGCTATTCTCCAGCCTCAGCCTACTGAGTAGCTGGGATTACAGGAGTTCACCACTGTGTCTGGCTAATTTTTGTATTTTTAGTAGAAACGGGGTTTCACCATGTTGGCCAGGCTGATCTCGAGCCCCTGACCTCAGGTGATCCACCCGCCTCAGCTTCCCAAAGTGCTGGGATTACAGGCATGAGCCACTGTGCCCAGACTTTTTTTTTTTTTTTTTTTTTTGAGATGGAGTCTTGCTCTGTTGCCCAGGCTGGAGTGCAGTGGTGCGATCTTGGCTTACTGCAAACTCCGCCTCCCAGGTTCAAGCCATTCTGCCTCAGCCTCCCAAGTAGCTGGTACTACAGGTGTGTGCCACCACGCCTGGCTAATTTTTTTTTTTTTTTTTTTTA
>NW_020260907.1:0-3775 GCF_003255815.1 Theropithecus gelada
GGAGAGCACATCTGCACAATCCCCCTGTGGGGGTCTGGCCAAAAGGTCTAGGGAGCCAGGCTCCCTGCAAATCCAGGACAAGCTCATCTGGGAGTGAAGACCCTGTGTCCCAGGAGCTGGGTGAGGTTTGTTGCTTACATCACTGAGGGGCTAAAAGGATGTGCAACACCTGCAGATGAGGTCTTGAGTTTAAGGTTAGGGCTCAGAGTTGCAGGTGTTCTTTGCATTGGACAGAACACACAAAAGCTGTCTGCCTCTTCTAGCCTCCGTCTACCTGGGTTTAAAGTCAGGATAATCACAGGGGCAGACAAACTTAAGAAGGCCACAGGCAGATGGCATTGGCAGTTATTAAGTACTGTACAACACCAAAGCCTGTAACAAATTAATAGCATGGGGAGTGTGAGCCTTCAAGAATAAAAGTCCTCAGACATGTGGTCAATCTAAGGCAGTGAGTGATCCAATGCAATTTGGATCCTGATTGCAACAAAGAATACGTGAGGAGTTTTAGCAGCCAGTGAAATCTGAACACTAATTGGATATTAGATTATCAAACATTGATTTTGTTGTTATAAAAATATTTTGGGTTTTAAAAGCATGAGCCCTTCCTTGTATACAAACTTTCAGAACATTCATGAGTGAAAATGATGTCTGGATGTGCTTAAACACCCCTTCTCACCCTCAAAAGTCAATTGAGCATTATTGGCCATACTTGATAATTTTTAGAACTGAATAATGTGTACTGGGTTCATTGTACTATTTTCTCTGAATTTTTGGAAAATAATTCCAGTAGAAATACAGGAAAAGAATTGTAAATTAAAGTGGTGGGTACAATGATTTCATTAGAGTACTCACTATACTTTTAAGTGAATGTTTTGATAAAAAAAAAGTAAAAGTAAAAACAGACATACAGGGGTGAAAAGAAGGAAATGTGAAGGAACAAAGATGCTATTGTGGTGATTATGATGAACACAGCATACATCCACTGGCCAGCAACTTTGAGACAGAAGAAGTGAACAAATACTACGGTGTTATGAAAGGAAAATAAAACTAGGGACCTCAGTCCACTATGCCAGAAGGAAAGCATGTAAGAAGCTGCCTTTTCTTTTGTTCCAAAGGAGACAGCTACAGATAAAAGGTTAAGTATCTCCATAGTAGCTGCTCTATGCACACCTTATCTTACATAAAGTGCTGATTTACTGAGTGTGAGATGAATACATAACTGATTATTCTCCTACCTGCTCCTTTTCTCTTGCCACAGGTGGATTACCACACCCTCCCTCTTTCCCCTCCAGCCTACTTTTCCCTTTTAAACAATGAAGCTCTCAAACTCATCTTTGGGGAAAGCCACTGACCTCTCTCTGGGGCATGTGCTCAACCATGGCAAAATAAACATCTATTAGCACATCAAAAAGCTTATCCACCATAATCAAGTGGGCTTCATCCCTAAGATGCAAGGCTGGTTCAACATATGCAAATCAATACATGTAATCCAACATATAAACAGAACCAAAGACAAAAACCACATGATTATCTCAATAGATGCAGAAAAGGCCTTTGACAAAATTCAACAGCCCCTCATGCTAAAAACTCTCAATAAATTCGGTATTGATGGAATGTATCTCAAAATAATAAGAGCTATTTATGACAAACCCACAGCCAATATCATACTGAATGGGCAAAAACTGGAAGCATTCCCTTTGAAAACTGGCACAAGACAGGGATGCCCTCTCTTACTACTCCTATTCAACATAGTGTTGGAAGTTCTGGCTAGGGCAATCAGGCAAGAGAAAGAAATCAAGGGTATTCAGTTAGGAGAAGAAGAAGTCAAATTGTCCCTGTTTGCAGATGACATGATTGTATATTTAGAAAACCCCATCGTCTCAGCCCAAAATCTCCTTAAGCTGATAAGCAACTTCAGCAAAGTCTCAGGATACAAAACTAATGTGCAAAACCCACAAGCATTCTTATACACCAGTAACAGACAAACAGAGAGCCAAATCAGGAATGAACTTCCATTCACAATTGCTTCAAAGAGAATAAAATACCTAGGAATCCAACTGACAAGGGATGTAAAGGACCTCTTCAAGGAGAACTACAAACCGCTGCTCAGTGAAATAAAAGAGGACACAAACAAATGGAAGAACATACCATGCTCATGGATAGGAAGAATCAATATTGTGAAAATGGCCATACTGCCCAAGGTAATTTGTAGATTCAATGCCATCCCCATTAAGCTACCAATGACTTTCATCACAGAATTGGAAAAAACTGCTTTAAAGTTCATATGGAACCAAAAAAGAGCCCACATTGCCAAGACAATCCTAAGTCAAAAGAACAAAGCTGGAGGCATCACGCTACCTGACTTCAAACTATACTACAAGGCTACAGTAACCAAAACAGCATGGTACTGGTACCAAAACAGAGATATAGACCAATTGAACAGAACAGAGTCCTCAGAAATAATACCACACATCTACAGCCATCTGATCCTTGACAAACCCGAGAAAAACAAGAAATGGGGAAAGGATTCCCTATTTAATAAACAATGCTGGGAAAATTGGCTAGCCATAAGTAGAAAGCTGAAACTGGATCCTTTCCTTACTCCTTATACGAAATTAATTCAAAATGGATTAGAGACTTAAATGTTAGACCTAATACCATAAAAATCCTAGAAGAAAACCTACGTAGTACCATTCAGGACATAGGCATGGGCAAGGACTTCATGTCTAAAACACCAAAAGCAACAGCAACAAAAGCCAAAATTGACAAATGGGATCTATATTAAACTAAAGAGCTTCTGCACAGCAAAAGAAGCTACCATCAGAGTGAACAGGCAACGTACAGAATGGGAGAAAATTTTTGCAATCTACTCATCTGTCAAAGGGCTAATATCCAGAACCTACAAAGAACTCAAACAAATTTACAAGAAAAAAACAAACAACCCCATCAAAAAGTGGGCAAGGGATATGAACAGACATTTCTCAAAAGAAGACATGCATACAGCCAACAGACACATGAAAAAATGCTCATCATCACTGGCCATCAGAGAAATGCAAATCAAAACCACAATGAGATACCATCTCACACCAGTTAGAATGGCAATCATTAAAAAGTCAGGAAACAACAGGTACTGGAGAGGATGTGGAGAAATAGGAACACTTTTACACTGTTGGTGGGATTGTAAACTAGTTCAACCATTATGGAAAACAGTATGGTGATTCCTCAAGGTTCTAGAACTAAAAGTACCATATGACCCAGCCATCCCATTACTGGGTATATACCCAAAGGATTATAAATCATGCTGCTATAAAGACACATGCACATGTATGTTCATTGTGGCACTATTCACAATAGCAAAGACTTGGAATCAACCCAAATGTCCATCAGTGACAGACTGGATGAAGAAAATGTGGCACATATACACCATGGAATACTATGCAGCCATAAAAAAGGATGAGTTCGTGTCCTTTGTAGGGACATGGATGCAGCTGGAAACCATCATTCTCAGCAAACTATTGCAAGAACAGAAAAGCAAACACCGCATGTTCTCACTCATAGGTGGGAACTGAACAATGAGATCACTTGGACTCGGGAAGGGGAACATCACACACAGGGGCCTATTATGGGGAGGGGGGAGGGATTGCATTGGGAGTTACACCTAATGTAAATGACGAGTTGATGGGTACAGCACACCAACATGGCACAAGTATACATAACAAAACTGCACATTATGCACATGTACCCTAGAACTTAAAGTATAATAATAATAAAAAAA
>NW_020260908.1:0-1097 GCF_003255815.1 Theropithecus gelada
GTCTCGCTCCGTCACCCAGGCTGGAGTGCAGTGGCGCTATCTCGGATCACTGCAAGCTCCACCTCCCGGGTTCAAGCCATTCTCCTGCCTCAGCCTCCCAAAGCTGTAGTCCCTGTAGCTGGGACTACAGGCGCTGGCCACCACACCCCACCAATTTATTTTTGTATTTTTGGTAGGGAAGGGGTTTCACTGTGTTAGCCAGGATGGTTTCGATCTCCTGACCTCGTGATCCGCCTGCCTCAGCCTCCCAAAGTATTGGGATTACAGGCATGAGCCGCCGTGCCCGGCCGACAAAATGAAACTTTAAAATCCATAGTATGTGCCTTTCTTTTCTTCTCTTTTCTTTCTTTCTTTCTCTCTTTCTTTCTTGTCGGAGTCCCACTCTGTCGCCAGGCTGGAGTGCAATGGCACAATCTCGGCTTACTGTAACCTTTGCCTCCAGGGTTAAAGAGATTCTCTTGTGTGAGCCTCCAGAGTAGCTGGGACTACAGGCGTGCACCACCACACGCAGCGAATTTTTGTATTTTTAGTAGAGGCGAGGTTTCTCCATATTGGCCAGGCTGGTCTTGAACTCCAGACCTCAGGTGATCCACCTGCCTCAGCCTCCCAAAGAGCTGGGATTACAGGTATGAGCCACCGTGCCTGGCCAGTATGTGCCTTTTTTCTTTTTTTTTTTTTAAAGACAGAGTCTTGCTCTCTCACCCAGGCTGGAGTGCAGTGGCATGATCTCCGCTCACTACAAGCTCTGCCTCCTGGGTTCACACCATTCTCCTGCCTCAGCCTCCCGAGTAGCTGGGACTACAGGTGTGTGCCACCACACCTGGCTAATTTTTTGTATTTTTAGTAGAGACGGGGGTTTCACTGTGTTAGCCAGGATGGTCTCAATCTCCTGACCTCGTGATCCACCCGCCTTCCTCCCAAAGTGCTGGGATTACAGGCGTGAGCCACTGCGCCCGGCCCATGCCTTTTTTCATACAGGACAAGCACCCCCTTGAGGGTCGAGCAGATCCCTAATCACCTTCCCATCATGTCATTCTAATAACCCATGCTTCATACTTCATACCTTTATTTGTATTTTTTTTTTTTTTTTTTTTTTT
>NW_020260908.1:1167-9426 GCF_003255815.1 Theropithecus gelada
TTTTTTGAGACGGAGTCTCGCTCTGTCGCCCAGGCTGGAGTGCAGTGGCCAGATCTCAGCTCACTGCAAGCTCCACCTCCCGGGTTCACGCCATTCTCCTGTCTCAGCCTCCCGAGTAGCTGGGACCACAGGTGCCGCCACCTCGCCCGGCTAATTTTTTGTGTTTTTAGTAGAGACGGGGTTTTGCCGTGTTAGCCAGGATGGTCTCGATCTCCTGACCTTGTGATCCGCCCGTCTCGGCCTCCCAAAGTGCTGGGATTACAGGCTTGAGCCACCGCGCCCGGCCTATTTGTATTTTTTAAAAGTGTAGGCCAGCATAGTGGCTGACGGCTCCCAGCACTTTGAGAGGCCGAGGCAGGTAGATCACCTGAGGTCAGGAATTCGAGACCAACCTGGCAAACATGGTCAAACCCTGTCTCTACTAAAAATACAAAAAATTAGCCTGGTGTGGTGGCACATTCCTGTAATCCCAACTACTCGGGAGGCTGAGGCAGAAGAATCGCTTGAACCCAGGAGGCGGAGGTTGTGGTGAGCCGAGATCGTGCCATTGCACTCCAGCCTAGACAACAAGAGCGAAACTCCATCTCAAAAAAAAAAAAAAAAAAGGGGTATTGGGCCCCTCCTCTTTGTTCAGGTACTGCTAAGAGATTTTTTTTTTTTTTTTTTCAGACAGAGTTTCCCTCTTCTTGTCCAGGCTGGAGTGCAATGGTGAATGGTGCAATCTCAGCTCCCTGCAACCTCTGCCTCCTGGATTCAAGTGATTCTCCTGCCTCAGCCTCCCGAGTAGCTGGGATTACAGGCATGCGCCACCACACCAGGCTAATTTTTTGTATTTTTAGTAGAGACGGGGTTTGGCCATGTTTGCCAGGCTGGTCTCGAATTCCTGACCTTAGGTGATCCACCCACCTTGGCCTCCCAAAGTGCTGGGATTACAGGCATGAGCCACTGCACCTGGCCAGAGAGATGTTTTAAATGACAGTTGTCTCTGTCCTCAGGGGCTCCCAGTCTAATGGACACTTCTGCCACAGGGAGAAAAATTTTTTTTTTTGAGACCGAGTCTCGCTCTGTCACCCAGGCTGGAGTGCTCGGCTCACTGCAAGCTCCACCTCCCGGGTTCACGCCATTCTCCTGCCTCAGCCTCCCGAGTAGCTGGGACTACAGGCGCCCACCACCTTGCCTGGCTAGTTTTTTTTTTATTTTTTAGTAGAGACGGGGTTTCACCGTGTTAGCCAGGATGGTCTTGATCTCCTGTCCTCGTGATCCACCCGTCTCAGCCTCCCAAAGTGCTGGGATTACAGGCTTGAGCCACCACGCCCGGCCCACAGGGAGAAAATTTTGATTTAGGCTGGGTGCGGTGGCTCACACCTGTAATCCCAGCACTTTGGGAGGCCCAGAAGGGCAGATCATGAGGTCAGAAATTAAAGACCAGCCTGGCCAACATGGTGAAACCCTGTTTCTACTAAAAATACAAAAATTAGCTGGGCGTGGTGGCACGCACCTGTAGTCCCGGCTACTTGGGAAGCTGAGGCAGAAGAATCGCTTGAACCTGGGAGGCAGAGGTTGCAGTGAGCCGAGATTGTGCCACGGCACTCCAGCCTGGGTGACAGAGCAAGACTCCATCTAAAAAAAAAAAAAAAAAAAAAGGATTTAACAGGCTGTGCTGCAGGAACATTCAATGCTGTGGAGCCCAGGGAAGGCTTCCACAGGGAAGGAGCCCATGAGCAGAGCCCTGAGTTCAGTCCCCCCAAGCAAGAGCAAGAGACAGTTGCATGGGGGTCTCCAGCCAGTGGGTACAGAATCTGTACAGGACTGAGGGGTGGCCACCAGCCATGGCCCCTGGTGCCTAGACGAAGGGAGGATGGATCTAAGTCAAACGACCCTGGGATCAAGGAACCCCAAGGGATCAGGACTAGGAAGGCAAGGAACATGTGTCATTGCCCCTGTTCCACCCACGGTGCCAGGGCTTCTCTCCCCAGGATAGGGGTAAAGCAGTTTCCCAATGTGCCCAGCTAGGGGTGAGGGGAACTCCCAAAAGCCCATCTGGAAACCTAGTCCTCTAAAGATTTGAGGCCAGGCATGGTGGCTCATGCCTGTAATCCCAACACTTTGGGAGGCCGAGGAGGGAGGACCACGAGGTCAGGAGATTGAGACCATCATGGCCAACACAGTGAAACCCCATCTCTACTAAAAATACAAAAAAGTAGCCAGGCATGATGGCACATGCCTGTAATCCCAGATACTTGGGAGGCTGAGGCAGGAGAATCACTTGAACCCAGGAGGTGGGGGTTGCAGTAAGCCAAGATTGTGCCGCTGCACTCTAGCCTGGGTGACAGAGTGAGACTCCATCTAAAAAAACAAACAAACAAACAAAAAAGATCTGAATGACCGTCACTGGGCACATAGAAACCTTTTGCAGTGTGTCAGGTCTGATGGTAGAGGTGGTCATCCAAGCATGCCTGGGGTCAGGCTCCTTGGAAGTTCAGCTCCAACCCCTCATTCCAGCCGGGATGGTTGGCATACTAGACACTTCTCAGTCCCTCCTGCAGGTTCAGGGCACACCTCTCTGTAAGAGAACAAACTGGTATGGTTGGTAGGCGTCATTTGCAGGCTTTGTATCCCAAGTCCACCCATCCATCTCACATAATACCACTCCAGCTGAGTCCAGATATGACTGATGCCCTGGGGTGAAGGCTGCCTCCTGGAAGGCCTGCCTTACCCCCACCTCCCCAACTGCTACCCAGAAGAACATTCTCTCCAGAGACTGGGTCCAAGCCAGGCCCAGAATGATCTTCCATGCAAAGGAGTGGGCCTGTATTTCCCCTAAGACCCTGATCAGGCCTGGAGTCCCAGTCTTACCCCAGGGACCCAATGTGGAAAGACCTTCAAACAAGAGCTTTTCAGAAGCTGGGGGGGGTCTTCTCCTGCACCTGTCCAGCCATGACCAGGATGGAGAGTTTAGGGATGATCCTCCAGCTCTGCACCCACCTGATCCTCTGATGGAGGGTCCAGTCCAGCTTCATATCTGTGCCTAACCAGTGGAAACACTTACCCTCTGGGCACCTCAACTTTCTCAACTGAAAAGTGGAGTGAGGCAGCAAGCTCCCTTTCCCCTTCCCAGGGTAGCAGGCCGGACCTGACCGATGCCCTTTCATCATTGCACTGCTTCCCAGTGGCCCACAGTAGTGCAACAGGGAAAGAGTGTCGGGCAGGCCTGCCAGTGCCTCCCACAGGGTGGTCTGTAAGGATCTGAGACCTGGAATGCAGGCTGGCTGGGGCGGGGCCTCTGCCTGGGGGAAGGGTGCCCTCTGACCCCAGAGGCCCAGGCCTGGCTAGAATCTCAAGTTTCCATGGAGAAGGGAGCGAACTGGGCAGGGGGGAGGGGAGGGCCTGCAAGCCCAAGAGGCCCTGCCTGGGGAGTAGGGAGGGAGATCCCCAAGGCTGGTCCCAGATGCTTTGACAATATCATTGCACTGCTTCTCAGAGCACAGTAGTGCAACCTCGTCAGAGCACCTGCGGTCAGCAGGGGGGACCCCACCACCCCCAATACATGCAGGGCGGGAAGCTCAACCATGGATAGGTGGGTGGGGCCAGAGCCCCTGTCCAGTCCATCTGGGCAGGGAAGGAGGCCGCAGCGGGGTGCGTCCTTGGGGTCTTCAGAACCCAGGACCCCCAGGCCTTTCCCAGAACGCTCCGGATTCAGGTGGAGAAGAAACCCCAGACTAGGGGGTAGTTCCAGTCCCGGAGCAGGAGCTGATGGGCCACGCAGGGGAGGGGGCGCACACACAAAGACGGACCCGCGTTCAGCCGCAGTCCAAAGCCGGCTAGCGCCCAGAGGTGGGTGGGTACAGCCCGACGACCCTGCGCCCTGACTTAGCCCGCGGCTCCAGGAGAAGAAGGGCGGCCCCACCCCGGGACGACGCGCCCTTTCTAGCTGACGACCCCATCCCTTCCCTGGC
Source organism: Theropithecus gelada (assembly GCF_003255815.1). NCBI lineage: Eukaryota > Metazoa > Chordata > Mammalia > Primates > Cercopithecidae > Theropithecus > Theropithecus gelada. Next base: position 5,124 of record NW_020260908.1, read on the forward strand.
CCCTTACCCTGCACTACATAGGCTCCGGGTTCTGTTCTAACATATTCTTCTGCCTGGAGGCCCAGAGCAGAGCAGAGGATGGGGGTCCCCACCCTTCTAGAGTTCCCTGTTCCAAAGAGGGCGCCCGGGATCCTGGCCGCGCCCCTCCGCCTGACCCGCCGGGTAGGGCCGCCCAGCCCAACCCAGGATCCCCTCCTCAGACCCAGCTACTCACGCAGACATCCCTTCCGCCCAGGGCCGGGTCAGGATGCGGAGGGTTAGATGGAGGAGGATCCCGGCCATCGTCTGCCCCCGGGTCCCCAACCAGACGACCCTGTACCTCGTGGCGGCCCCTCGCCTGCCGGCTCCATCTTTAACCCGCTGACAGTCGGAGGGGCCGGGCCCCCGACTCCTTAGCATAGCGCCGCGCTCATTGGCCGGCGCTGGCGCGGGGATTCGCCTCCTGCACGCCTATTGGCTGAGACGGGAGCGATTTCAAAATAGCCTCCGGGCTCCCATTGGCCCGGCGCCGGCCGAGTCTCGGGCTCCGTGGTTTTAACAATGAGTTTTACAAACACTTTTTCCCCATTCATAACTTATCAAAAGGAACTTTGCCCGCCTTTTCTCAGCTCCAATCTCTGCAAGTTTTCTAGCGACACCGACAAGAGCGCTTGGAAGCCCGGTGAGGGACGCCAGGCGCGAGCCCGCCGTGGGGGAGGCCGAGACCCTCTGGAAATTCCCAAACCCCCAGCCAAGCCTGCTGTGAACGCGGCCGTGGGCTTTGTTGTGCGTGCTGAGGTTGCTCTCTGGGATATTCGGACGTGGTGGGCTTCCGAACTGGGGTAGCCCCCCTCCCAACTCAGCCACCCCGGATCGCCCGGCAGGACGCGAGTGGGGCTTTCCTGAAAACCCACGGGTATGACTGGGCTATGGAGACCCGGTCCTGGGCCCCGTGGTCTTTTGGATCTGTGGGAAATACGGGGAACGGAGTGTAAGCTTTGCTTTCTTCGTGATTGTGATCCACTTTGCGGATAAGCATTCATTAAGCGCCTACCCTCCGCTGATGACTAGGAAGTATATTGGTCACCGGGCTCTTGAACGGCTCCTAGGGGGAAGGGGGAAACTGTGCTTAGACAACTGTACCCCTGTAACCCCTCCTGCTTTATTATCAGTCCAATGGCTGAGAGCAAATGTTTTTGAGGCAGGCAGAGGTGGTTTTGAATCTTTATGAACCCCTGTTGCCTTCTTGCAAAACCCAGATGGCAATCAAACCTGCTCCATAGGGCTGGCTGTTGCCAGGAGCAAATGAGATGCTGTGTAAATTGTTGGCCCAGCACCTGGCATTTAGTAAGTTTTCACTAAAAGTGAGTTCTGCTGCCACTGCAGTTTTTATTTTTGGTCTCGTCCTGCATTCTGCCTGGAACAATCTTATCTGCTCCCACAGCTTGGGCTTTGGTTGCCCAGGGATTCCCACTTGTGCACTGTTGGGTTCGTCTTAGTCAATGCTCCTCACCTCACTGCTTACCCATGTGTGGTGGTGGAGGTGGGGGAATAGACAGAGAGGGAGGAGTGGGCTTTGACAGCCCACAGGAGCTGGGGTTGGACCACAGGAGTGCCCCCTTGGATTTGCAGGGTGATATGTTTTGGCTCTGTGTCCCCAGCCTAATTTCATCTAGAATTGTAATCCCCAAGTGTCAAGAGAGGGAGCCAGTGGGAGGTGATTGTATCATGGGGGCACTTTCCCCCATGCTGTTCTCGTGCTGATAGTGAAGGAGTTCTCACAAGATCTGATGGTTTTAAAAGTGGCAGTTTCCCAGCCTGGCCAACATGGTGAAACCCTGTCTCTACTAGAAATACAAAAATTAGCCAGGTGTGGTGGTGTACGCCTGTAGTCCCAGCTACTCAGGAGACTGAGGCAGGAGAATCGCTTGAACCTGGGAGGCAGAGGTTGCAGTGAGCTGGTATCACACCACTGCACTCCAGCCTGGGCAACAAAACAAGACTCCATCTCAAAAATAAATAAAAGTGGCAGTTTCCCCTGAGCACTCTCTCTCCTGTCACTGTGTAAGACATGACTTGCTTGCCCTTTGCCTTCCGCCATGACTGTAAGTTTCCTGAGGCCTCTCCAGCCATGCAGAACTGTGAGTCAATTAAATCTCTGATTTATAAGTTACCCAGTCTCAAGTAGTATCTTTTTTTTTTTTTTTTTTTTTAAACTGAGACAGTTTTGCTCTCGTCACTCAGGCTGGAGTGCAATGGCACAACCTTGGCTCACTGCAACCTCTGCCTCCCAGGTTCAAGCAATTCTCCTGCCTCAGCCTCCTAAGCAGCTGGGATTACAGGTGCCCACCACTACTCCCAGCTAATTTTTGTTTTTCTTTTGAGACAGAGCTTTGCTCCTGTCACCCAGGCTGGAATGCAATGGTGTGATCTTGGCTCACTGCGACTTCCGCCTCCCAGGTTCAAGTGATTCTCCTGCCTCAGCCTCCAGAGCAGCTGGGATTACAGGTGCCCGCCACCACGCCCAGCTAATTTTTTGTATTTTTAGTAGAGACGGGGTTTCACCATGTTAGGCAGGCTGGTCTCAAATGCCTAACCTCAGATGATCCACCCGCCTCGGCCTCCCAAAGTGGTGGGATTACAGGCGTGAGCCACCATACCCAGCCACTCCCAGCGAATTTTTGTATTTTTAGTAGACAAGGTTTCACCATGTTGGCCAGGCTGGTCTCGAACTCCTGCCCTTAGGTTATCCGCCTGCCTCAGCCTCCCAAAGGCATGAGCCACTGTGCCCAGCCTCAGGTAGTATCTTTATAACAGTGTGAGAACGGATGAATACATAGGATGTAGTCCATCCTGTTGGTGCCCCACCCACATCCCCTTGGCACTCACCTCTACAGAAAGGATCCTCATGGCCACCACCTGAGGCATACCCTGGGGGCCGTATTCTGGCTTCAGGAGTCCCTTAGCCAATGTACAAGGCCAGTGCAAAGTGCTACAGTGGCTCCCGCCACGCACTCAGCAGACCCAGCCTGTGAGGGAAACTACTTTGGGAGGTGAGTACCTCATTTCCTTGCCCCTTGGGTGGAATAGCTTTTATTTATTTATTTATTTATTGAGATAGACTCTCACTCTGTTGCCCAGGCTGGAGTGCCTCAGCCACCCAAGTAGCTGGGATTACAGGCATGCACCACCATGCCCAATTAATTTTTGTATTTTTTTTTTTTTTTTTCAGTAGAGCTGGGGTTTCGCCTTGTTGACCAGACTGATCTCGAACTCCTAGCTTCAAGTGATCCACCCACCTTGGTCTCCCAATGTGCTGGGATTACACGTGAGAGCCACTGCACCCGGCTGGGTAGGATAACTTTGATGCACATTCTGCACTGGGTCCCAGAGATCCCCAATGGGATTGAGCTCCAGTTGCCCACGGGGGTAATTTGCTCAATAATGTACCTTTCACTGGCTTCTTTCCCGTCCCCTCTCACAGCCCCATTCCTCTATGCCAGCAATACTTCCATTCAAATCCTCTCAGGTCAGATGAGTGATGGGAGAGGTGGATAGACTTGTAGATGATCCTCAAGAAGTTTAACGATGAAGACGGGTGCAGTGGCTCACGGTCATAATTCCAGCACTTTCAGAAGCCAAGGCGGGGGCCAGGCGCAGTGGCTCACGCCTGCAATCCCAGCACTTTGGGAGGCTGAGGCAGGCACATCACCTGAGGTCAGGAGTTCGAGACCAGCCTGGTCAACATGGCGAAAGCCCGTCTCTACTAAAAATATAAAAATCAGCCAGGTGTAGTGGCACATGCCTGTAATTCCAGCTATTTGGGAGGCTAGGCAGGAGAATTACTGTAATCTGGGAGGCAGAGGTTGCATTAAGTCACTGCACTGCCTGGGTGACAGAGTGAGACTCCATCTCAAAAAAAAAGAAAAAAAAAGGAAACCAAGGTGGGAGGATCACTTGAGCCCAGGAGTTTGAGACCAGCCTGGGCAACATAGCAAAACCCTATCTCGACATAAAAGTCAACTATTAGCCAGGTGTGGTATGGTATGCCTGTGGTCCCAGCTACTCAGGAGGCTGAGGTGGGATGACCTCTTAAGCCCAGGAGGTAGAGGTTGCAGTGAGCTGTGATTGAGCCACTATACTCCAGCCTGGGTGACAGACCAAGATCCTATCTCCCCAAAAAAATAAAAAAGAAAAAGCCAGGCGCTGTGGCTTACGCCTACAATTCTAACACTTTGGGAGGCTGAGATGAGAGAATTGCTTAAGCCCAGGAGTTCAAATTCATAATTGGCTAGAGCTTTTCTCCCGCCCCCTCACCCGACCC
>NW_020260909.1:0-3774 GCF_003255815.1 Theropithecus gelada
GGGATTACAGGCGTGAGCCACCGTGCCCAGTTCGTAAATCCAGTTTTTGCAAGAAACCTGTGGAGTCTGTTTCACAAGAACCCCTCACCCTCGACATCTGATCACCCTCCAGATCAGGTTCCTCATCCTCTACCATCTCCAAGGTGATGTCTGATCTCCCTGGCTGGCCTTCAGCTAGAATCCTGCTAGGTCGGTTGAGCCAGAACCCCCTGATATTTGCTCTTAGTAATTTTCCATCCACTCGCCCCACCCTACTCCTGGGCCATAAATTCTCGCTTGCCCATGCTCTATTCAGAGTTGAGCCCACTCTCTCTTCCCCCACTGCACAATCCCATTGCAGTCCCACCTATATAGCTCTTGTGATGGTCCTGAATAAAATGTTCCTGCTCATGCTTTAATGAGTATCATAGAATCATTTTTTAAACAGTGGAGATAGGAGTGAGGGGAGGACAGGAGACACTCACCAGGCCTGAGAGGGGAACGTTCCCTCCCTGTCAGCCAGCTAAGCCTGGATGTGACCTGCACTGCTTTAAATCAGAGTGAGATGGAGAAAAGGGGTGAATGGAGCAGGAGTACTTCCTAAGACTGCGGGAGAGTGGGATTCCTGTCCTGAGATAGATTCAGGTTTCCCCCTTAAGAGAGCCCTAGAAAGTGGGTAGGTGGAGGGGGAGGTAGGAGACCCCCAGGCATCCGGGTCTCTAAGATGCCTCCTTGGGTAGGTGGAGCAGGGCCTGGAGGCCAGCAGGTGCCTGGTGATGGGGCCAGTTTGCTGAATACTCCCTCAGCTGAGAGAGGAAGACAGGAGGCCCGGGGCCTTCTAGAACATCTCAAAAAAAGGCAGGCAGGCTGCTCCAGGTGGCTCACGCCTGTAATCCCAGCACTTTGGGAGGCTGAGGCAGGTGGATCGCTTGAGGCCAGGAGTTTGAGACCAGCCTGGCCAACATGGTGAAACCCCATTCTTACTAAAAATACAAAAATTAGGCCAGGCGTGGTGCTCATGCCTGTAATCCCAGCACTTTGGGAGGCCGAAGTGGGCAGATCACCTGAGGTCAGGAGTTCGAAACCAGCCTGGCCAACATGGTGAAACCCCGTCTCTACTAAAAATACAAAAATTAGCCGGGCGTGGTGGTGCGCACCTGTAATGTCAGCTACTTGGGAGGCTGAGGCAGGAGAGTCACTTTAACCCAGGAGGTGGAGGTTGCACTGAGCCGATAATGCGCCATTGCACTCCAGCCTGGGCAACAAGAGTGAAACTCCATCTCAAAAAAAAAAAAAAAAACCCACAAAAATTAGCCGGGCATGGTGGTGCACACCCGAAATCCCAGCTCTTAGGAAGCTGAGGCATGAGAATTGCTTGAACCTGGGAGGTGGGGGTTGTAGTGAGCTGAGATTGCACCACTCACTGCACTCCAGCCTGGGCGACACAACGAGACTCCAAAAAAAAAAAGTTGGGGGTGGCTGGGGATGGGGGACAGGCTGGGACAGCCAAGCTGGGCAGGTGCCCTGTGTCCTGTCACCCTCGGTCTGGGGCTGTAGGAAACTGATTAAGGAGAAAGGGGAAAATACAGTCGGGAAAACAGGAAACAGGAAAGCTCTGTCCGGCCTCCTGGCTGTTGTATGTGTTGGAAGGAAAAACGTGGTGTGGAATGGAGGCTCCCCTGGGCCCTGCCTGAAGAGAGAGAGACCACGACAGGACCGTATTCACCCCAAACCAGAAGAGTGCGCCCCAGGCTCAGGACCCTCCGGCGAGAAGTGCCCACATCCTGGGGATGGTCCTCTGCCTGCTGCTCCAGGATTAGTTTCCTGTTTTCCTGCCGGCCGTCCTGGTCCTATTCTTCCCTTTCCCCAGGGTATAGAGCAGAGTTCAGTTGGCTGACTGAGTTCAGACAGGAGGGGCCTGGTATGCTCCTCACCCCTCCCCCACGAAGCTGGGACGGGCACGCAGGACGAGGGCTCGGGGCTTCCAGGCTGGGAACCCTGGCCCAGGCGTCTGTCCTCTGCTCCAAGCCTGTTGGTCCTGGCTGCATTTTTTCCTTACTCTCTGTCGTCCTCTAGTGTCATCCTGCCGCCACCACGCCTCACCTTTGGTGCCCAGGCCTCCCCCAAAGTTTCTGCAACCATTCCTCTCTGGGTTCCCTCCTTCACTCGCTGACTCATTCAACAAACGTTTATTTATTTCTTTTCTTTCCTTTCTCTTTCTTTCTTTCTCTCTCTCTCTTTCTTTCTTTCCTCCCTCCCTCCCTCCCTCCTTCCTTCCTTCCCTTCTTTTTTTTTTTTTTTTTTTTTTTTTGAGACGGACTTTCTCTTTTGTTGTCCAGGCTGGAGTGCAATGGCGCGATCTCGGCTCACTGCAACCTCTGCCTCCCGGGTTCAAGCGATTCTCCTGCCTCAGCCTCCCTAGCAGCCGGGATTACAGGCATGTGCCACCATGCCCAGCTAATTTTGTACTTTTAGTAGAGACGGGGTGTCTCCACGTTGGTTAGGCTGGTCTCCAACTCCCGACCTCAGGTGATCCACCTGCCTCAGCCTCCCAAAGTGCTGGGATTACAGGCATGAGCCACCGCGCCCGGCCAACAAACATTTCAAAGTGGCCTACTTGGGCGATCCAGAGACAAGATATGTCCTGGCCTCCAGAAGCTCAAGAGCTTTGGGGAGAAATAGACATGCTAGCAAATAAATCACTGGAAGAAGAGACTGGGCCCTAAACACAGGCTCCTGGAGGACCCCAGAGACGGCAGTAGTCACGGCATCAGGAATGCTGCATGGAGGAGGAGGTGGCTGAGCTGGGCCTTGACCTGTGAGCTCACCTGAACCCGTGGAGGCAGAGAAGGCATGAGGGGGCCAGGTGGGCTCAGGGGTATTGGAATCAAGGGCAGTGATGGGAGATGAGGTGGGAGGGCGCCCCGGGAGGAGCCATGGATGGCACGTGCCAGGTGGTTACTCAGAAGGCCTTCCAAGGCCTGTGAGCTGGTGGATGTGGCCATAGGAGGCAGGTTCTGCACAGCAGGGAGTTCTGTCTCATTTATTCTGTACTGTGTCCTCAGAGCCAGCAACTCTGCCGGGGACATAGGAATTGTTCAATAAGTATTTGTGGAATGAGTAAATGGGTGTTCAGATTTGCCTGTTAGAAATAATGGGAGTGGCGGGCACGGTGGTTCATGCCTGGAATCCCAGTGTTTTGGGAGACCGAGGAAGGAGGATCACTTAAGGCCAGGAGTGTGAGACCAGCCTGGGCAGCATAGCAAGATCCCATCTCTATAAAAAATAATGGCCAGGTGCAGTGGCTCATGCCTATAATCCCAGCACTTTGGGAGGTCGAGGCAGGTGGATCACTTGAGGTCAGGAGTTTGAGACCAGCCTGGCCAACATGGTGAAACCTCATCTCTACTAAAAATATAAAAAATTAGCTGGGTGTGGTGGTGCATGCCTATAATCCCAGCTACTCAGGAGGCTGAAGCAGGAGAATTGCTTGAACCCAGGAGGCAAAGGTTGCAGTGAGCCAAGATTGCGCCACTGCACTCCAGCCTGGGTGACAGAGCGAGACTGTCTCAAAACAAAAACAAAAAATAAAAGCAAAAATTAATGGTGTCGTGGAGTGCACCCGTAGTCCCAGCTACTCAGGAGGCTAAGGCAGGAAGATCTCTTGAGCCCAGGAGATCAAGGCTGCAGTGAGCCATAATGGTGCCACTGCACTCTAGCCTGAGCAACAGAGTGAGACCCCGTCGCAAAAAAAAAAAAAAAAAAAAAGCAGGAGGGATTGGAAAAGGCAAGGAG
>NW_020260910.1:0-3772 GCF_003255815.1 Theropithecus gelada
TGACTTTAAATTTATTCAGCTACCTATGTGGAACAATAATTTTGACTTTGAATTGTTGGATGTCAAGGTGTTTCCGAAAAGGCAAAACAGAAATTTTGCTGGTATCCCAGTGGGGACCAGATTCTCTCTGGTGCTTTATTACCCATGCAAGTCAGATTTCACTAAATTATTGAGTGGGCTATGTACATGTTGAACATTGGGATCATTCATTCAACAGATTTGTTAATTGCTTACTACGTGCCAAGTATTGTGTTAACAACTGAGGATAGAACAATGAGCAAAAATGGACATAGTCCCTATTTCCTTGGAATTCATGCTGCAGTTGGGGAAATAGGAATGAATTATTCATTATTATACTTCATTCCTAACTAATTCATTCATAATATTTATGGATATTTACTTAGCAATTGAGTAATTTATTCTCCAAGGAACAGAGCTCTAGAACAAGGATTGGTAATTCCTAGCAGAAACTAGGAATTTGGGGACATTCTCTGAAGGAATGATGCTGAAGTTGACATCAGAAAGATGAATGGGAGTCACGTGGAAGAGGTTTGTGAAGGAGATTTTTCCTGGGAAAATTGTACATGCAAAGGCTTTGGATTGGAGAGAAAGACTCTAGAGGGAGACAGGGCCTAATCAGAGCTGGAGCAGAGGCTGTTTTTCTTTACCTTAACGCCACTGTCACAAGACTGGGCTTTCCAAAGCGGGATAATTTAGGACAATTTAAGAAGCATCTAAAATGCACTTGACCTCCTTGAGTCCTTCATTTGGCCAATCAATATAGTCAGACATTTTCCCAATTGAGGTGAGAAGATCAGCAAATTTCAAAGCATAAATTAATTTGCATTGAGTTAAAAAACAAGTCAACCACCCTACCTCTTTTCCAGACCAATGCAACAAAATTCATAAAACCTGGCCTGAGGCTGAAAGCTGCAGCACAGACAAGCCCAGCACACCAAGCTCGAGGGAAGCCCTCCAATTCTGAGGAAGACATCAAACTGAGATTAGGAAAACAGGTAGGCTCACAATAAGATTAGCATTTTTCTCCCAGTTAAGATTCTTTAAATTAGCAAGGCTGGGTAAATAAAAGATCAGTACCTTGCTAGAGTGTAAATTGGTTGGAAGCTAAGAAAGAACCATTGGCAGTGCAAGGTGATGTGTTTTCCTAGAAACTATCACTTTTGGAGACCTCTTATTGAAATATCCCATTTTATTTCCATTTATTCATGCATCTTCCCTCTAAGCTTTTTCTGTTTTTTTTTTTTTTTTCTTTCCCTCTCTTTTTATTAGTCAAGCCTGTGGCTATCATGTTGGTATGGGGAATGTTTAATATAAATATGCAACTAAATAACAACTACACATTAGCAACCATAAATGACAGTTAGAAAACAGTGTCCTAAACCTGAATGGATTTATTTTTAAAGGATTTTATTAGAAAAAGTATAATGCTTACTTGCTCCCCTCTGGCCAAAACTTGTGTTGAAAAGTAGGCCTCCGACTAGGTGCTGATGACTGATGGCCTAAGATGCTAGAGATGCCAGGAGAAAAGTTTTGCTGTGAGAGTCTCTTCCCCAGGGTGCAGCACTGGGATTGATTGAAAATGGACAGCTAGCCATGGCATACTAAGGGCATAGTACCCAAGGTGTGTGTTTCTAGAATATTGGTAAGAGGATTCCTCTCAAAGGGCACCTGGAACACTACATAAACAACAGCTTTTTAAAGTCATATGTGGATGACTTGCTGTATACAAGGTAGTAGGCTCACATGAATCAAAGGAGTAATATTTAAGTGTAATCTCCTGCAATATCATCTTCTGATCCAAGTCTTAGCTTCTCATTGCTTCTTTTTAGAGATATAAGAATTAACTAAGCAGGTGAAATTGCAAGTGTTCTCCAAGATTTATAAAAAAGAAATCTCATCTTCATAAAGATCTACTCAGAAGCTAGTAAACATCACCTTTGTTTCGGCTAAGCAGCTTTGTATGGGACTTCATTCATGTTTTGGATTTCTGGCATTTACCATGTATCTTACTATGTGCCAGGCTTTATGCTTCTTAAATTTATAAGCATTATCTTAACTAAATCTCCTATCAATACTATTGTTATTCCCACTTACAAATAAGGAAACAGAGGCTCAGTAAAATAAAGTCAGGTGCTTGAGATAGCATAGCTCAGAATCTAATTAAAATGACTGAGCTTTTTCTTCATAATACCTCACATTTAGATCACTCAGGCTGTAAGGAATTTGATCCCCAGAAGTCATAGCCCTTCTCTATCTCTGTGTATAAGCCTGTTATAGGATGAACCCCTGGAGTTCCCAAACACTCACTATGTATCTTCTTTCAATCATGACTGACACATTTCTAAAGTTATATTTGGATAGGAATGTTGTTTTTATTCTTGCAAAGGTTTTATTAAAGTATCCTTTCTTAGTTTTTTTCTTTTAGATGGAGTCTTGCCCTGTCACCCAGGCTGGAGTGCAGTGGCATGATCTCAGCTCCACCTCCACTTCCTGGGTTCTCCTGCCTCAACCTCCTGAGTAGCTGGGATTATAGGTGCCTGATATCATGCCTGGCTAATTTTTGTATTTTTAGTACAGACAGGGTTTTACCATATTGAGCAGGCTGGTCTCAAACTCCTGACCTCCGGTGATCTACCCGCTTCAGCCTCCCAAAGTTCTGGGATTACAGGCTTGAGCCACCATGCCTGGCCCTCTCTTACTTGCTAAATTAGAAATATTTTACATGTGGTCTCCTCTCACAACACTTGCTAATTGCTCCCCCTAATCCACCCTCCAGTAGCTGAGTAAGGTTCTAACTGACTAAGACTTAGTAATGCCCACATTTCCATAGAGATTTAGTCATTGTTTTCTCAGCTTAAAAAATGAAAAAATATCAGCAGCAGTGTCAGAAACTTGTTTGGCCAAACCAAAAGAGGTGGAGGTGGGTGGGTAGAAGTTTTTGTCTTTTGTAATAAAGAATTATGCAACAGATATAAAGTTCATCATTATAAGAAAAGAGCCAGATGAAAATAAAAACACTGAACCTAACATACGAATGGGCAAATGGTAGATTATTTATTTCTCTTCTGTGAGATTCTTGAAAAGCCTGATTAATTCAAATTTCTTCCCGTTGTTAAAAAGACTACTCCTTATACGAAAATTGATTCAAGATGGATTACAGACTTAAATGTTAGACCTAATACCATAAAAACCCTAGAAGAAAACCTAGGTAATACCATTCAGGATATAGGCATGGGCAAGGACTTCATGTCTAAAACACCAAAAGCAATGGCAACAAAAGCCAAAATTGACAAATGAGATCTAATTAAACTAAAGAGCTTCTGCACAGCAAAAGAAACTACCATCAGAGTGAACAGGCAACCTACAGAATGGGACAAAATTTTTGCAATCTACTTATCTGACAAAGGGCTAATATCCAGAACCTCAAATAAATTTACAAGAAAAAAACAAACAACCCCATCAAAAAGGGGGCAAAGGATATGAATAGACAGTTCTCAAAAGAAGACATTCATACAGCCAACAGACACATGAAAAAATGCTTATCATCACTGGCCATCAGAGAAATGCAAATCAAAACCACAATGAGATACCATCTCACACCAGTTAGAATGGCGATCATTCAAAAGTCAGGAAACAACAGGTGCTGGAGAGGATGTGGAGAAATAGGAACACTTTTACACTGTTGGTGGGATTGTAAACTAGTTCAACCATTATGGAAAACAGTATGGCGATTCCTCAAGGATCTAGAACT
>NW_020260911.1:0-3772 GCF_003255815.1 Theropithecus gelada
AATGAAGGAAAAAATCTTAAGGGCAGCCAGAGAGAAAGGTCGGGTTATCCACAAAGGGAAGCCCATCAGACTCACAGCAGATCTCTCGGCAGAAACTCTACAAGCCAGAAGAGAGTGGGGGCCAATATTCAACATTCTTAAAGAAAAGAATTTTCAACCCAGAATTTCATATCCAGCCAAACTAAGTTTCATAAGTGAAGGAGAAATAAAATCCTTTACAGATAAGCAAATGCTTAGAGATTTTGTCACCACTAGGCCTGCCTTACAAGAGACCCTGAAGGAAGCACTCAACATGGAAAGGAACAACCGGTACCAGCCATCTCAAAAACATGCCAAAATGTAAAGACCATCGAGGCTAGGAAGAAACTGCATCAACTAATGAGCAAAATAACCAGTTAATATCATAATGGCAGGATCAAGTTCACACATAACAATCTTAACCTTAAATGTAAATGGACTAAATGCTCCAATTAAGAGACACAGACTGGCAAACTGGATAAAGAGTCAAGACCCATCAGTCTGCTGTATTCAGGAGACCCATCTCACACGCAGAGACATACATAGGCTCAAAATAAAGGGATGGAGGAAGATTTACCAAGCAAATGGAGAACAAAAAAAAGCGGGGGTTGCAATACTAGTCTCTGATAAAACAGACTTTAAACCATCAAAGATCAAAAGAGACAAAGAAGGCCATTACATAATGGTAAAGGGATCAATTCAACAGGAAGAGCTAACTATCCTAAATATATATGCACCCAATACAGGAGCACCCAGATTCATAAAGCAAGTCCTTAGAGACTTACAAAGAGACTTAGACTCCCATACAATAATAATGGGAGACTTCAACACTCCATTGTCAACATTAGACAGATCAACGAGACAGAAAGTTAACAAGGATATCCAGGAATTGAACTCATCTCTGCAGCAAGCAGACCTAATAGACATCTATAGAACTCTCCACCCCAAATCAACAGAATATACATTCTTCTCAGCACCACATCGTACTTATTCCAAAATTGACCACGTAATTGGAAGTAAAGCACTCCTCAGCAAATGTACAAGAACAGAAATTATAACAAACTGTCTCTCAGACCACAGTGCAATCAAACTAGAACTCAGGACTAAGAAACTCAATCAAAACCGCTCAACTACATGGAAACTGAACAACCTGCTCCTGAATGACTACTGGGTACATAACGAAATGAAGGCAGAAATAAAGATGTTCTTTGAAACCAATGAGAACAAAGATACAACATACCAGAATCTCTGGGACACATTTAAAGCAGTGTGTAGAGGGAAATTTATAGCACTAAATGCCCACAAGAGAAAGCAGGAAAGATCTAAAATTGACACTCTAACATCGCAATTAAAAGAACTAGAGAAGCAAGAGCAAACACATTCGAAAGCTAGCAGAAGGCTAGAAATAACTAAGATCAGAGCAGAACTGAAGGAGATAGAGACACAAAAAACCCTCCAAAAAATCAATGAATCCAGGAGTTGGTTTTTTGAAAAGATCAACAAAATTGACAGACCACTAGCAAGACTAATAAAGAAGAAAAGAGAGAAGAATCAAATCGACGCAATTAAAAATGAAAAAGGGGATATCACCACCGACCCCACAGAAATACAAACTACCATCAGAGAATACTATAAACACCTCTACGCAAATAAACTGGAAAATCTAGAAGAAATGGATAATTTCCTGGACACTTACACTCTTCCAAGACTAAACCAGGAAGAAGTTGAATCCCTGAATAGACCAATAGCAGGCTCTGAAATTGAGGCAACAATTAATAGCCTACCAACCAAAAAAAGTCCAGGACCAGATGGATTCACAGCTGAATTCTACCAGAGGTACAAGGAGGAGTTGGTACCATTCCTTCTGAAACTATTCCAATCAATAGAAAAAGAGGGAATCCTCCCTAACTCATTTTATGAGGCCAACATCATCCTGATACCAAAGCCTGGCAGAGACACAACAAAAAAAGAGAATTTTAGACCAATATCCCTGATGAACATCGATGCAAAAATCCTCAATAAAATACTGGCAAACCGGATTCAGCAACACATCAAAAAGCTTATCCACCATGATCAAGTGGGCTTCATCCCTGGGATGCAAGGCTGGTTCAACATTCGCAAATCAATAAACATAATCCAGCATATAAACAGAACCAAAGACAAGAACCACATGATTATCTCAATAGATGCAGAAAAGGCTTTTGACAAAATTCAACAGCCCTTCATGCTAAAAACGCTCAATAAATTCGGTATTGATGGAACGTACCTCAAAATAATAAGAGCTATTTATGACAAACCCACAGCCAATATCATACTGAATGGGCAAAAACTGGAAAAATTCCCTTTGAAAACTGGCACAAGACAGGGATGCCCTCTCTCACCACTCCTATTCAACATAGTGTTGGAAGTTCTGGCTAGGGCAATCAGGCAAGAGAAAGAAATCAAGGGTATTCAGTTAGGAAAAGAAGAAGTCAAATTGTCCCTCTTTGCAGATGACATGATTGTATATTTAGAAAACCCCATTGTCTCAGCCCAAAATCTCCTTAAGCTGATAAGCAACTTCAGCAAAGTCTCAGGATACAAAATTAATGTGCAAAAATCACAAGCATTCTTATACACTAGTAACAGACAAACAGAGAGCCAAATCATGAATGAACTTCCATTCACAATTGCTTCAAAGAGAATCAAATACCTAGGAATCCAACTTACAAGGGATGTAAAGGACCTCTTCAAGGAGAACTACAAACCACTGCTCAGTGAAATAAAAGAGGACACAAACAAATGGAAGAACATACCATGCTCATGGATAGGAAGAATCAATATCGTGAAAATGGCCATACTGCCCAAGGTAATTTATAGATTCAATGCCATCCCCATCAAGCTACCAATGAGTTTCTTCACAGAATTGGAAAAAACTGCTTTAAAGTTCATATGGAACCAAAAAAGAGCCCGCATCTCCAAGACAATCCTAAGTCAAAAGAACAAAGCTGGAGGCATCACGCTACCTGACTTCAAACTATACTACAAGGCTACAGTAACCAAAACAGCATGGTACTGGTACCAAAACAGAGATATAGACCAATGGAACAGAACAGAGTCCTCAGAAATAATACCACACATCTACAGCCATCTGATCTTTGACAAACCTGAGAGAAACAAGAAATGGGGAAAGGATTCCCTATTTAATAAATGGTGCTGGGAAAATTGGCTAGCCATAAGTAGAAAGCTGAAACTGGATCCTTTCCTTACTCCTTATACGAAAATTAATTCAAGATGGATTAGAGACTTAAATGTTAGACCTAATACCATAAAAATCCTAGAGGAAAATCTAGGTAGTACCATTCAGGACATAGGCATGGGCAAAGACTTCATGTCTAAAACACCAAAAGCAACGGCAGCAAAAGCCAAAATTGACAAATGGGATCTCATTAAACTAAAGAGCTTCTGCACAGCAAAAGAAACTACCATCAGAGTGAACAGGCAACCTACAGAATGGGAGAAAATTTTTGCAATCTACTCATCTGACAAAGGGCTAATATCCAGAACCTACAAAGAACTCCAACAAATTTACAAGAAAAAAACAAACAACCCCATCAAAAAGTGGGCAAAGGATATGAACAGACATTTCTCAAAAGAAGACATTCATACAGCCAACAGACACATGAAAAAATGCTCATCATCACTGGCCATCAGAGAAATGCAAATCAAAACCACAATGAGATACCATCTCACACCAGTTAGAATGGCGATCATT
>NW_020260912.1:0-3771 GCF_003255815.1 Theropithecus gelada
AAGAGGTCCTTTACATCCCTTGTAAGTTGGATTCCTAGGTATTTTATTCTCTTTGAAGCAATTGTGAATGGAAGTTCATTCATGATTTGGCTCTCTGTTTGTCTGTTACTGGTGTATAAGAATGCTTGTGATTTTTGCACATAAATTTTGTATCCTGAGACTTTGCTGAAGTTGCTTATCAGCTTAAGGAGATTTTGGGCTGAGACAATGGGGTTTTCTAAATATACAATCCTGTCATCTGCAAACAGGGACAATTTGACTTCTTCTTTTCCTAACTGAATACCCTTGATTTCTTTCTCTTGCCTAATTGCCCTAGCCAGAACTTCCAACACTCTGTTGAATGGGAGTGGTGAGAGAGGGCATCCCTGTCTTGTGCCAGTTTTCAAAGGGGATTTTTCCAGTTTTTGCCCATTCGGTATGATATTGGCTGTGGGTTTGACATAAATAGCTCTTATTTTGAGATACGTTCCATCAATACCGAATTTATTGAGAGTTTTTAGCATGAAGGGCTGTTGAATTTTGTCAAAAGCCTTTCTGCATCTATTGAGATAATCATGTGGTTTTTGTCTTTGGTTCTGTTTATATGCTGGATTATGTTTATTGATTTGCATATGTTGAACCAGCCTTGCATCCCAGGGATGAAGCCCACTTGATCATGGTGGATAAGCTTTTTGATGTGCTGCTGGATCCGGTTTGCCAGTATTTTATTGAGGATTTTTGTTTCGATGTTCATCAGGGATAGTGGTTTAAAATTCTCTTTTTTTGTTGTGTCTCTGCCAGGCTTTGGTATCAGGATGATGTTGGCCTCATAAAATGAGTTAGGGAGGATTCCCTCTTTTTCTATTGATTGGAATAGTTTCAGAAGGAATGGTACCAGCTCCTCCTTATACCTCTGGTGGAATTCAGCTGTGAATCTGTCTGGTCCTGGACTTTTTTTCATTGATAGGCTATTAATTATTGCCTCAATATCAGAGCCTGCTCTTGGTCTATTCAGGAATTCAGCTTCTTCCTGGTTTAGTCTTGGAAGAGTGTAAGTGTCCAGGAAATTATCCATTTCTTCTAGATTTTCTAGTTTATTTACGTAGAGGTGTTTATAGTATTCTCTGATGGTAGTTTGTATTTCTGTGGGGTCGGTGGTGATATTCCCTTTATCATTTTTTACTGCGTCTATTTGATTCTTCTCTCTTTTCTTCTCTATTAGTCTTGCTAGCGGTCTATCAGTTTTGATCTTTTCAAAAAACCAACTCCTGGATTCATTGATTTTTTGGAGGGTTTTTTGTGTCTCTATCTCCTTCAGTTCTGCTCTGATCTTAGTTATTTCTTGCCTTCTGCTAGCTTTTGAATGTGTTTGTTATTTTATCTAAAGTGTAGTTCAAGTTCACCATTTGCTTATTGACTTTTCTGTCTGGATGATCTATTCATTTTTAGAAGTGGAATATTGAAGTCCCCTACTATATTGTGTTTTTGCCGTTTTCTTCAGTTCTATTAATATTTGGTTTATACAATTAAGTGTTTCAATGTTGCATGAATATACATTTATAACTGTTATACCCTTTTCATGAATTGACTCCTTTATCATTATATTCTGATGTTCCTTGTCTCTTATGACAAAATTCAACTGAAAGTTTGTTCTCCATAATATAGGTATAGCCACTCATGCACTCTTTTAGCTAAAAATCTCTTAGACTACCATTTTAATTATTTACCTTTCAGGCCTGTGTGTTTCATTAAGGCTACAGCGACTCTGTTCTAAGTAACATAACCTTGGTCCATATTTTTTAATTTAAAAAATTGTGGGTACATAGATTTATGGGGTACATGAGATACTTTAATACAGGCATGCTCTGGGTAATAACCACATCAGGGTAAATGGAGTATCAATCACCTCAAATATTTATCCTTTTTGTGTTATAAAGAATCCGATTATACACTTTCAGTTATTTTAAAATGTACAATACATTATTTTTGTACTCTAGTCATTCTACTGCGCTATCACACATAAGACCATATTTATTGTGACGATATTATTGTACCCATTAAACATTATTAGTTTCATTACTTCCCCCTTTCACCCCACTATCCTTCTCAGGCTCTGATAACCATCATTTTGTTCTGTATCTTTATGAGTTCAAGAGTTTCAATTTTTAGCTACTACAAATTTGTGAGAACATGTAAAGTTTGTCTTTCTGTGCCTAACTCACCAAGATAATTTGACTTCTCCCTTCCAATTTGGATGCTCTTTATTTCTTTCTCTTGTCTGATTGCTCTAGCTAGGTCTTCCAGTCCTATGTTGAATAATAGTGGTGAAAGTGGGAATTGTTGTCTTCATATCTTAGAGGACAGGCTTTTGGTTTTTCCTTACTCAGTACAATACTAGCTGTGGGTTTTTTTGTATATGGCTTTTACTGTGTTGAGATATGTTTTATCTATATCCATTGTTTTGAGGGTTATCTATCATGAAGAGATGTTGAATTTTATCAAATGCTTTTTCAGCATCAATTTATTTATTTTATTTATTTATTTATTTATTTATTTATTTATTTATTTATTTATTATTATACTTTAAGTTGTAGGGTACATGTGCATAACGTGCAGGTTTGTTACATATGTATACTTGTGCCATGTTGGTGTGCTGTACCCATCAACTTGTCATTTATATCAGGTATAACTCCCAATGCAATCCCTCCCCCCTCCCCCCTCCCCCCTCCCCATGATAGGCCCCGGTGTGTGATGTTCCCCTTCCTGAGTCCAAGTGATCTCATTGTTCAGTTCCCACCTATGAGTGAGAACATGCGGTGTTTGGTTTTCTGTTCTTGTGATAGTTTGCTAAGAATGATGGTTTCCAGCTGCATCCATGTCCCTACAAAGGACACAAACTCATCCTTTTTTATGGCTGCATAGTATTCCATGGTGTATATGTGCCACATTTTCTTAATCCAATCTGTCACTGATGGACATTTGGGTTGATTCCAAGTCTTTGCTATTGTGAATAGTGCTGGAATAAACATACGTGTGCATGTGTCTTTATAGCAGCATAATTTATAATCCTTTGGGTATATACCCAGTAATGGGATGGCTGGGTCATATGGTACATCTAGTTCTAGATCCTTGAGGAATCGCCATACTGTTTTCCATAATGCTTGAACTAGTTTACAATCCCACCAACAGTGTAAAAGTGTTCCTATTTCTCCACATCCTCTCCAGCACCTGTTGTTTCCTGACTTTTGAATGATCGCCATTCTAACTGGTGTGAGATGGTATCTCATTGTGGTTTTGATTTGCATTTCTCTGATGGCCAGTGATGATGAGCATTTTTTCATGTGTCTGTTGGCTGTATGAATGTCTTCTTTTGAGAAATGTCTGTTCATATCCTTTGCCCAATTTTTGATGGGGTTGTTTGTTTTTTTCTTGTAAATTTGTTTGAGTTCTTTGTAGGTTCTGGATATTAGCCCTTTGTCAGATGAGTAGATTGCAAAAATTTTCTCCCATTCTGTAGGTTGCCTGTTCACTCTGATGGTAGTTTCTTTTGCTGTGCAGAAGCTCTTTAGTTTAATGAGATCCCATTTGTCAATTTTGGCTTTTGCTGCCGTTGCTTTTGGTGTTTTAGACATGAAGTCTTTGCCCATGCCTATGTCCTGAATGGTATTACCTAGGTTTTCCTCTAGGATTTTTATGGCATTAGGTCTAACATTTAAGTCTCTAATCCATCTTGAATTAATTTTCGTATAAGGAGTAAGGAAAGGATCCAGTTTCAGCTTTCTACTTATGGCT
>NW_020260913.1:0-3771 GCF_003255815.1 Theropithecus gelada
AAGAGGTCCTTTACATCCCTTGTAAGTTGGATTCCTAGGTATTTTATTCTCTTTGAAGCAATTGTGAATGGAAGTTCATTCATGATTTGGCTCTCTGTTTGTCTGTTACTGGTGTATAAGAATGCTTGTGATTTTTGCACATAAATTTTGTATCCTGAGACTTTGCTGAAGTTGCTTATCAGCTTAAGGAGATTTTGGGCTGAGACAATGGGGTTTTCTAAATATACAATCCTGTCATCTGCAAACAGGGACAATTTGACTTCTTCTTTTCCTAACTGAATACCCTTGATTTCTTTCTCTTGCCTAATTGCCCTAGCCAGAACTTCCAACACTCTGTTGAATGGGAGTGGTGAGAGAGGGCATCCCTGTCTTGTGCCAGTTTTCAAAGGGGATTTTTCCAGTTTTTGCCCATTCGGTATGATATTGGCTGTGGGTTTGACATAAATAGCTCTTATTTTGAGATACGTTCCATCAATACCGAATTTATTGAGAGTTTTTAGCATGAAGGGCTGTTGAATTTTGTCAAAAGCCTTTCTGCATCTATTGAGATAATCATGTGGTTTTTGTCTTTGGTTCTGTTTATATGCTGGATTATGTTTATTGATTTGCATATGTTGAACCAGCCTTGCATCCCAGGGATGAAGCCCACTTGATCATGGTGGATAAGCTTTTTGATGTGCTGCTGGATCCGGTTTGCCAGTATTTTATTGAGGATTTTTGTTTCGATGTTCATCAGGGATAGTGGTTTAAAATTCTCTTTTTTTGTTGTGTCTCTGCCAGGCTTTGGTATCAGGATGATGTTGGCCTCATAAAATGAGTTAGGGAGGATTCCCTCTTTTTCTATTGATTGGAATAGTTTCAGAAGGAATGGTACCAGCTCCTCCTTATACCTCTGGTGGAATTCAGCTGTGAATCTGTCTGGTCCTGGACTTTTTTTCATTGATAGGCTATTAATTATTGCCTCAATATCAGAGCCTGCTCTTGGTCTATTCAGGAATTCAGCTTCTTCCTGGTTTAGTCTTGGAAGAGTGTAAGTGTCCAGGAAATTATCCATTTCTTCTAGATTTTCTAGTTTATTTACGTAGAGGTGTTTATAGTATTCTCTGATGGTAGTTTGTATTTCTGTGGGGTCGGTGGTGATATTCCCTTTATCATTTTTTACTGCGTCTATTTGATTCTTCTCTCTTTTCTTCTCTATTAGTCTTGCTAGCGGTCTATCAGTTTTGATCTTTTCAAAAAACCAACTCCTGGATTCATTGATTTTTTGGAGGGTTTTTTGTGTCTCTATCTCCTTCAGTTCTGCTCTGATCTTAGTTATTTCTTGCCTTCTGCTAGCTTTTGAATGTGTTTGTTATTTTATCTAAAGTGTAGTTCAAGTTCACCATTTGCTTATTGACTTTTCTGTCTGGATGATCTATTCATTTTTAGAAGTGGAATATTGAAGTCCCCTACTATATTGTGTTTTTGCCGTTTTCTTCAGTTCTATTAATATTTGGTTTATACAATTAAGTGTTTCAATGTTGCATGAATATACATTTATAACTGTTATACCCTTTTCATGAATTGACTCCTTTATCATTATATTCTGATGTTCCTTGTCTCTTATGACAAAATTCAACTGAAAGTTTGTTCTCCATAATATAGGTATAGCCACTCATGCACTCTTTTAGCTAAAAATCTCTTAGACTACCATTTTAATTATTTACCTTTCAGGCCTGTGTGTTTCATTAAGGCTACAGCGACTCTGTTCTAAGTAACATAACCTTGGTCCATATTTTTTAATTTAAAAAATTGTGGGTACATAGATTTATGGGGTACATGAGATACTTTAATACAGGCATGCTCTGGGTAATAACCACATCAGGGTAAATGGAGTATCAATCACCTCAAATATTTATCCTTTTTGTGTTATAAAGAATCCGATTATACACTTTCAGTTATTTTAAAATGTACAATACATTATTTTTGTACTCTAGTCATTCTACTGCGCTATCACACATAAGACCATATTTATTGTGACGATATTATTGTACCCATTAAACATTATTAGTTTCATTACTTCCCCCTTTCACCCCACTATCCTTCTCAGGCTCTGATAACCATCATTTTGTTCTGTATCTTTATGAGTTCAAGAGTTTCAATTTTTAGCTACTACAAATTTGTGAGAACATGTAAAGTTTGTCTTTCTGTGCCTAACTCACCAAGATAATTTGACTTCTCCCTTCCAATTTGGATGCTCTTTATTTCTTTCTCTTGTCTGATTGCTCTAGCTAGGTCTTCCAGTCCTATGTTGAATAATAGTGGTGAAAGTGGGAATTGTTGTCTTCATATCTTAGAGGACAGGCTTTTGGTTTTTCCTTACTCAGTACAATACTAGCTGTGGGTTTTTTTGTATATGGCTTTTACTGTGTTGAGATATGTTTTATCTATATCCATTGTTTTGAGGGTTATCTATCATGAAGAGATGTTGAATTTTATCAAATGCTTTTTCAGCATCAATTTATTTATTTTATTTATTTATTTATTTATTTATTTATTTATTTATTTATTTATTATTATACTTTAAGTTGTAGGGTACATGTGCATAACGTGCAGGTTTGTTACATATGTATACTTGTGCCATGTTGGTGTGCTGTACCCATCAACTTGTCATTTATATCAGGTATAACTCCCAATGCAATCCCTCCCCCCTCCCCCCTCCCCCCTCCCCATGATAGGCCCCGGTGTGTGATGTTCCCCTTCCTGAGTCCAAGTGATCTCATTGTTCAGTTCCCACCTATGAGTGAGAACATGCGGTGTTTGGTTTTCTGTTCTTGTGATAGTTTGCTAAGAATGATGGTTTCCAGCTGCATCCATGTCCCTACAAAGGACACAAACTCATCCTTTTTTATGGCTGCATAGTATTCCATGGTGTATATGTGCCACATTTTCTTAATCCAATCTGTCACTGATGGACATTTGGGTTGATTCCAAGTCTTTGCTATTGTGAATAGTGCTGGAATAAACATACGTGTGCATGTGTCTTTATAGCAGCATAATTTATAATCCTTTGGGTATATACCCAGTAATGGGATGGCTGGGTCATATGGTACATCTAGTTCTAGATCCTTGAGGAATCGCCATACTGTTTTCCATAATGCTTGAACTAGTTTACAATCCCACCAACAGTGTAAAAGTGTTCCTATTTCTCCACATCCTCTCCAGCACCTGTTGTTTCCTGACTTTTGAATGATCGCCATTCTAACTGGTGTGAGATGGTATCTCATTGTGGTTTTGATTTGCATTTCTCTGATGGCCAGTGATGATGAGCATTTTTTCATGTGTCTGTTGGCTGTATGAATGTCTTCTTTTGAGAAATGTCTGTTCATATCCTTTGCCCAATTTTTGATGGGGTTGTTTGTTTTTTTCTTGTAAATTTGTTTGAGTTCTTTGTAGGTTCTGGATATTAGCCCTTTGTCAGATGAGTAGATTGCAAAAATTTTCTCCCATTCTGTAGGTTGCCTGTTCACTCTGATGGTAGTTTCTTTTGCTGTGCAGAAGCTCTTTAGTTTAATGAGATCCCATTTGTCAATTTTGGCTTTTGCTGCCGTTGCTTTTGGTGTTTTAGACATGAAGTCTTTGCCCATGCCTATGTCCTGAATGGTACTACCTAGGTTTTCCTCTAGGATTTTTATGGTATTAGGTCTAACATTTAAGTCTCTAATCCATCTTGAATTAATTTTCGTATAAGGAGTAAGGAAAGGATCCAGTTTCAGCTTTCTACTTATGGCT
>NW_020260914.1:0-3770 GCF_003255815.1 Theropithecus gelada
TTGCCAATTCCACAAGAACTGTCTTAGCGAAAGGCTTCTTGAGGGGAAAGCTGTAACTCTGTGAGATGATTTCACAGAACACAAAGAAGTTTCTCAGAAAGCTTCTTTCTCTTTGTTATGGGTGGATATTTCCTTTGGCCCTATATGGCCCTATAGTCTTCTAAGGGATCCGAAATATCTGTTCTCAGATTCCACAGACATAAGGCTAGCAAAGAGATCCAGGAAATACAGGTGTAACTCTGTGAGATGAATTAACAGAACACTAAGCCGTTTCTCAGAAAGATTGTTTCCATATTTCACCTGAGGATGTTTCCTTTTTCACCATAGGACTCTATGGGCTTCCAAATATCACTTTGCCAATGGCACAAAAACTGTCTTAGCGAAAGGATTCATTAGGGGAAAGGTATAACTCTGTGAGATGATTTCACAGAATTCAAAGAAGTTTCTGCGAAAGCTTCTTTCTCTTTCTTATCGGAGGATATTTCCTTTGGCCCAATACTCTTCAAAGGGATCCGAAATATCTGTTCTCAGATTCCACAGAAATAAGGCTAGCAAAGAGATCCACGAAATACAGGTGTAACTCTTTGAGTGGAAGTCACACATCACAGAGCAGTTTCTCAGAAAGCTTCTTTCCAGATTTCATCTGAGGATATTTAATTTCTCACCATAGCCCTCTACAGGCTTCCAAATATCAGTTTGCCAATTCCACAAGAGCTGTCTTAGCGAAAAGGTTCTTGAGGAGATAGCAGTAACTCTGTGAGATGATTTCACAGAAGACAAAGAAGTTTCTCAGAAAGCTTCTTTCTCTTTGTTATCGGAGGATATTTCCTTTGGCCCTATAGTCTTCAAAGAAAGGGATCCGAAATATCTGGTCGCAGATTTCACAGAAATAAGGCTAGCAAGGAGATCCACGAAATTACAGATGTAACTCTGTCAGATGAATTAACAGAACACTAAGCAGTTTCCCAGAAAGCTTCTTTCCAGATTTCATCTGAGGATATTTCCTTTTTCACCGTAGCCCTCAAAGGGCTTCCAAATATCACTTTGCCAATTCCACAAGAATTGTCTTAGCGAAAATCTTCTTTAGGGGAACGCTGTAACTCTCTGAGATGATTTCACAGAAGACAAAGAAGTTTCTCAGAAAGCTTCTTTCTCTTTGTTATCGCAGGATATTTCGTTTAGCCCTATAGTCTTCAAAGGGATCCGAAATATCTGTTCTCAGATGCCACAGAAATAAGGCTACCAAAGAGATCCACGAAATACAGATGTAACTCTGTGAGATGAATTAAAAAAACACTAAGCAGTTTCTCAGAAAGCTTGTTTCCAGATTTCACCTGAGGATGTTTTCTTTTTCACCGTAGGCCTCTAGGGGTTCCAAATATCACTTTGCCAAGGGCACAAAAACTGTCTTAGCGAAAGGCTTCTTGAGGGGAAAGGTATAACTCTGTGAGATGATTTCACAGAACTCAAAGAAGTTTCTGCGAAAGCTTCTTTCTCTTTCTTATCGGAGGATATTTCCTTTGGCCCTACAGTCTTCAAAGGGATCCGAAATATCTGTTCTCAGATTCCACAGAAATAAGGCTAGCAAAAAGATCCACGAAATACAGGTGTAACTCTTTGAGTGGAAGTCACACATCACAGAGCAGTTTCTCAGAAAGCTTCTTTCCAGATTTCATCTGAGGATATTTCCTATTTCACCATAGACCTCTATGGGCTTCCAAATATCACTTTGCCAATTCCACAAGAACTCTCTCAGCGAAAGGCTTCTTGAGGGGACAGCTGTAACTCTGTGAGATGATTTCACAGAACACAAAGAAGTTTCTCAGAAAGCTTCTTTCTCTTTGTTAACGGAGGATATTTCCTTTGGCACTGTAGTCTTCAAAGTTATCAGAAATACCTGTTCTCAGATTCCACGGAAATAATGCTAGCAACGAGATCCACGGCTTAGAGATGAAACTCTGTGAGATGAATTAACAGAACACTAAGCAGTTTCTCAGAAAGCTTCTTTCTAGATTTCATCTGTGGATATTTCCTTTTTCACCATAGCCCTCTATGGGCTTCCAAATATCACTTTGCCAATTCCACAAGAACTCTCTTAGCGAAAGGCTTCTTGAGAGGAAAGCTGTAACTCTGTGAGATGATTTCACAGAACACAAAGAAGTTTCTCAGAAAGCTTCTTTCTCTTTGTTATCGGAGGATATTTCCTTTGGACCTATAGTCTTCAAAGGGATCCGAAATATCTGTTCTCAGATTCCACAGAAATAAGGCTAGCAAAGAGATCCACGAAATACAGATGTAAATCTGTGAGATGAATAAAGGGAACACTAAGGAATTACTCAGAAAGCTTCTTTTCGGATTTCATCGGAAGATAATTCCTTTTTCACCGTAGCCCACTATGGGCTTCCAAATACCACTTTGCCAATTCCACAAGAACTGTCTTAGCGAAAGGCATCTTGAGGGGAAAGCTCTAACTCTGTGTGATGAATTAACAGTACACTAAGCACTTTCTCAGAAAGCTTCTTTCCAGATTTCATCTGAAGATATTTCCTTTTTCACCATAGCCCTCTATGGGATTCCAAATATCACTTTACCAATTCCACAATAACTCTCTTAGCGAAAGGCTTCTTGAGGGGAAAGCTGTAACTCTGTGAGATGATTTCACAGAACACAAAGAAGTTTCTCACACAGCTTCTTTCTCTTTGTTATCGGAGGATATTTCCTTTGGCTCTGTAGTCTTCAAAATTATCCGAAATATCTGTTCTCAGATTCCACAGAAATAAGGCTAGCAGAGAGATCCACGAAACACAGATGTAACTCTGGGAGATGAATTAACAGAACACTAAGCAGTTTCTCAGAAAGCTTTTTTCCAGATTGCATGTGAGGATATTTCCTGTTTCACCATACCCTCTCTGGGCTTCAAAATATCACTTTGCCAATTCCACAAGAACAGTCTTACCGAAAGGCTTCTTGAGGGGAAAGCTGTAACCCAGTGAGAAGATTTCACAGAACACAAAGAAGTTTCTCAGAAATCTTCTTTCTCTTTGTTATCGGAGGATATTTCCTTTGGCCCTATAGTCTTCAAAGGGATCCGCAATATCTGTTCTCAGATTACACAGAAATAAGGCTAGCAAAGACATCCACGAAATACAGATATAACTCTGTGAGATGAATGAACAGAACACTAAGCAGTTTCTCAGAAAGCTTCTTTCCAGATTTCATCTGAGGATATTTCCTTTTTCACCATAGCCCTCTATGGGCTTCCAAATATCACTTTGCCAATTCCACAAGAACTCTCTTAGCGAAAGGCTTCTTCAGAGGAAAGCTGTAACTCTGTGAGATGATTTCACAGAACACAAAGAAGTTTCTCAGAAAGCTTCTTTCTCTTTTTTATCGGAGGATATTTCCTTTGGACCTATAGTTTTCAAAGGGATTCCAATTATACGTTCTCAGATTCCACAGAAATAAGGCTAGCAAAGAGATCCACGAAATACAGATGAAAATCTGTGGGATGAATTAACAGAACACTAAGCAGTTTCTCAGAAAGCTACTTTCTACATTTTATCTGTGGATATTTCCTTTTTCACCATAGCCCTCTAAGGGCTTCCAAATATCACTTTGGCAATTCCACAAGAACTGTCTTAGCAAACGGCTTCTTGAGGGGAAAGCTGTAACTCTGTGAGATGATTTCACAGAGCGCAAAGAAGTTTCTCAGAAAGCTTCTTTCTCTTTGTTATCGGAGGATATTTCCTTTGGCCGTATAGTCTTCAAAG
>NW_020260915.1:0-3770 GCF_003255815.1 Theropithecus gelada
TACAAGTTCCTGCATGGCCCATTATTCCTTAGTGATTAAAAATATATCTATTCTAATGCTTCTCACCATCTCTTGGTTTGTGTCATCAATCGAATTGTGCCCTCTTTGAAATTCATATGCTGAAACCTTAAATTCAATGGATCTATATTGGAATTTTAATGATACAATTAAGGTTAAATGTGGTCAGAAGTGTGAGAACCTAATGCAATAGACGTGCTGTCTTTATAAGAAGAGGAAGAGACACCAGAGACCTCTCACTTTTCACGTGCACGCAGAGAAGAGGCCATGTGGAGACCCAGCGTATTAGAAGGTGCCCCAGTGCATGCCAGGAAGAAGCCGCACCAAGAACCAACCCTGGCAGCACCTTGATCTTCAACATTCAGACTTCAGAATTGTAAAAAAATCAATATTTGTTGTTTAAGCCACCCACTCCGTGTTGTCTTCTTATGAAGACCCAGACAGACTAATACCACATAACTCATAACTCTGTTAGTGCTGTCCCCTGGATGGAGAATCAGCCCCCTGGGGCTGGTTACATCTCTCAGATTTCTATCTAAAGTAGGCAAAAAATAGTAGCTGTGATATAAAAACTTGTCATGTCCCTGTTGACCAATTTCTGGGCAAAGTGTTTTAATGAAGCCCTTGGGGCTTTGTTACAAAAGTTGTCTTTTATCTTTTCTGATGACCTAACTAATGGACAATGGGTACCAGCTGGATGAAGACTGACCACTGACCATCTTCTGCTGTCTCCTTAGCATGCCACAGAAAACCACACCAACATTACTCAATGTCTTCAACTTTCTAAATTTGCACTGAATCTATTGCTAAATGAGGAGTTACATGAGGTCTGAGTTTTGTTCTCTTCTTCTCAGTCTTCCTCTATTACCAAGGGAAGAAGAGACTTTCAATGAAATTCGGCTGTCAATGCCCCCAGCACCACATCACTCTTTAAGGTCCAGGAACTTTATTTGGGAGATAGTGAAACACACTTTTAAATGGAAAGCCCTAAAGCACATACAACAGTTGAAGGAATGGCCACTGTGCACCTGAAGGCTGATGAGGAAGATGGTAGGGTCCCTTCCTCCAAGATGGTCCTGGGTGTGTGATGGTTGGATGCCTCATGCATATGGAATTAAGGACTGGACTGAGGTAGAAACAAGGGCCATGTCCCACAGGAAAACAAGAAAAGAACAGATGGGCATCCGTGAAGACAGGTAACTAAATTTATTGAGTTTAAGATGGAATTTTTTCCCAAAGTTTTTAGTGTTCTTAGTTAACTATGAATCATTTCAACAAACTGAGAATTAAAAGGAGAATGGAGTTAGAAGTTGAGAGAGAAAAAAAGTCCTGAGAGAGCAGAAAGAAAATTCACACAAAACTGTCACATGGCAGAGGCCAGAATGGAGCTGATGCAGCAATGTCATTATTCTGCAGCCCTAATTGAGACCCTTTGGTGTTTAAGGCAGGCCCAGTGTTGAAGAACTCCTTTAGTTTTTGCTTCTCTGGGAAAGGTCTTACCTATCCTTTATTTTACAAAAAGATTTACATGGTAAAGTTTCTTGGTTGGCAGAGTTTTCTTTGTTTTTCAGCAATCGGAATGCAGTCATGGGCCACCTAACAATGTTTCAGTCAACAATAGACCACATATATGTTTGTGGCCACATAACATTGTAATACCATATTTTCACTAAGGATGTTCCATATTTAGATGTGTTAGATAGAGAGATACTTACCACGGCGTTTCAGTTCCCTGCAGTGTGTGGTGCAGTAACACTCTGTATAGGTTAGTTGTCTGGAAACATTGTGCTATTCCACATAGTCTATGTGTAGTAGGATATTCCTTGTAGGTTTGTGTAAGTTCTCCCTATGATGCCTGCACAATGATGACACTGACTAGAAATACATTTCTCAGAAATGATCTCTATCAATAAACCATACATTATGGAATATAATTCCTCTCCATTCTGAACTGAAAAATTCTGCTAAATCTGCTCTTTTTCTTTCCGTTTTCAAAAACCTTTCCTTTAGCAATGTGGTTTCAAACTATCTCTGATTTTTCTCATTTGGTTTACCTTATTTAAAATGTATAGAGCTTCATGGATGTGGACAAATATTTGCTTCTCCAGATTTAGAAAGTTTCTATGCTATTCCTTCTTTAAAAACCTTTCCGCCTCTCTTGCTCTGTCTCTCTCTCTCTGTCTCTCTCTCACCCTCTTCCTTCACTACCGCTTTTGTCTTATCTTTGCGTAACTCCTCAATGCATAATTTCATTTTCACTGTGCTTCCTGACTCATAAGTCTTTAACTCTTTTTTATTTCTTTCATTTAAATTTTTCTTCTCTGTCTCTACTATTTCAAATGATCTTTCTTTGAGTTTACTGTTTCTTCTATTACTTAATCTAGTCTGGTCTAAAATCCCCTAAAAATTTTTGGTCTGACTTATTGTATTCTTCAGTATCAATATTTTTGCCTAGTCATCTTTTAAATGTTTTTTCTGTATTAAAATTCTCACATTGTTCTTGCATGATGCCACTAGCTCATTGAACATGTTTCTAATATTTACTTAATTTTCTTCCAGGTAATCCTTATGCTTCCTTTTCACTGATGTCAGTTTCTGGATCTTTATGTTGTTCTTCTGTTTAGACCATGTTCCCCTCCTCCTTCATTTTCCTTGACTGTCTTTGTTGCTACCTGTTCATTATAACAAAACCACCATACACTCTTCAAAGATGAGGCTTATAGAGATCATCCTCACCAATCAGTCCAGGCAGCAATTAGGGTCTCTCAAAACTTCATAGTATTCAAGCTTCTGTCTCTGTTCTTAATGGTCCCTGGGTTTTAGATGATGATAGATTCTGCCAGAAATCACAGGTAGGGGAGGTAGAAACTACTTACAAGGAAAAAACAAACAACCTCATCAAAAAGTGGGCAAAGGATATGAACAGACACTTCTCAAAAGAAGACATTCATACAGCCAACAGACACATGAAAAAATGCTCATCATCTTTGGCCATCAGAGAAATGCAAATCAAAACCACAATGAGATACCATCTCACACCAGTTAGAATGGCGATCATTAAAAAGTCAGGAAACAACAGGTGCTGGAGAGGATGTGGAGAAATAGGAACACTTTTACACTGTTGGTGGGATTGTAAACTAGTTCAACCATTGTGGAAAACAGTGTGGCGATTCCTCAAGGATCTAGAACTAGATGTACCATATGACCCAGCCATCCCATTACTGGGTATATAGCCAAAGGATTATAAATCATGCTGCTATAAAGACACATGCACACGTATGTTTATTGCAGCACTATTCACAATAGCAAAGACTTGGAATCAACCCAAATGTCCATCAGTGACAGACTGGATTAAGAAAATGTGGCACATATACACCATGGAATATATGCAGCCATAAAAAAGGATGAGTTTGTGTCCTTTGTAGGGACATGGATGCAGCTGGAAACCATCATTCTTAGCAAACTATCACAAGAACAGAAAACCAAACACCGCATGTTCTCACTCATAGGTGGGAACTGAACAATGAGATCACTTGGACTCGGGAAGGGGAACATCACACACCGGGGCCTATCATGGGGAGGGGGGATGGGGGAGGGATTGCACTGGGAGTTATACCTGATGTAAATGACGAGTTCGTGGGTGCCGACGAGTTGATGGGTGCAGCACACCAACATGGCACAAGTATACATATGTAACAAACCTGTACGTTATGCACATGTACCCTAGAACTTAAAGTATAATAATAATAATA
>NW_020260916.1:0-3770 GCF_003255815.1 Theropithecus gelada
TGTTGAATCTGTTGCCCCATTGGCTGAGCAGTCTGAAGTCAGTGCCCCGGCAGCTGAAGAGGCCGCCTCCTCTTGGAGGAAGCCGTTGG
Source organism: Theropithecus gelada (assembly GCF_003255815.1). Taxonomy (NCBI): domain Eukaryota; kingdom Metazoa; phylum Chordata; class Mammalia; order Primates; family Cercopithecidae; genus Theropithecus; species Theropithecus gelada. Next base: position 90 of record NW_020260916.1, read on the forward strand.
ATTGGCAGGAGGCACCGCCCTTGAGTAAGGGAGTGAGCCACAGTTTGCAGGGACCCCACGTGGCACTTGCGGCTCTCTCCTGCCCCCTGCTGGTTGGCCAAGCGGCCTCGCCACAGTGTGCTCAGTGTGAATGTTCACGGGGCAGGCCAGGGCTTTTGCTCCAGAAACACTGACTTCAGAGAGTGCCGGCACTGTGTGTTGAGCATGGCAAGAAAGACTTAAGTGTGTCTTAAACCTCTTGAACAAAGCAAGTTGATTTTTTGAATGCATCTCCAAGGCTAATGACTTTGCTATGGTCAATATTCAGGAGAAAATAGGGTTTGATGAAATAGACAGGAGTGGCAAGTGATGTGCTTGTGCCCCGTATGACTAAGCGATGTCCTGGCCGTTCCACACCACGGCCTCTGAGCAGCCAGCGTGCAGATACTGGGTCAATTTAGGTGGGACTCCTGGAGCTGTCAGCCGTCCAGGAGAAGCACGAGGAGTTCTGTGTGCCTATGGTCATGGTTCCTGCTACTGTGTCCAACAATGTGCCGGGTTCCGATTTCAGCATCGGGGTAGACACAGCCCTGAACACCATCACTGAGGTAAGTCCCTGTGCGCCCCGCCAGGCGGGCGGCCGCTGATGCTAACCCGAGGGCCCTGGCCCTTTTTATCTACCAGTGCGCGAGAAACAGTCTTTTACAAATACCCTGAATGAGAGCTTCTCATTCTTTTTTCCCCCCTAGAAAAGTAGGTTTTTAGACTCTGAACATTTTTGATCTCCTAAAAAAGTTTGACCACCTCTTCTGTGTGGCCACTGGCAGGGATGTAGCATGGCCAAGATCCCGGGAGTGCCCGTGAGTATGTGCAGCGCTGAGGATGGCTGGGCCGCAGTCTCCTGTGATTGCACCAGCATTAAAATACGCTATTTTTTTTTTTTTAATGCTGAGCCTAAATTTTCTTTGAACCTCCAATACCCATTATGACGAACCCCTGCCTTGATGCTGAGGGTAGAAATTGAACTGAATATTTTATAATTGTAGTCATTGTCCTGAACACACCATTGCATTTGTTATCTCTTTGGTCTTCGCTATTGACCTCATTTTCCCCTTTGTAAACTGAGGATGTTAAATTACATTTAAGGCAATATTGGGGCTAGTTTAATTTTTTTGCCAAGAGACAATAATAAAACATAGAAGTATATTCTTCTTTTTTTTTTGTTTAGTTTTGTTTCTTTGTGAGACAAGGTCTTACTCTGTCACCTAGGCTTGAGTGCAGTGGTGTGATTTTGGCTCACTGCAGCCTCGACCTCCTGGGCTGAGGTGATCCTCCCACCTCAGCCTCCCGAGTACCTGGGACCACAGGCACATGCCATCATTCCCGGCTAAAAGAAATACACGCCTATCCCCATGTTTGTGTGTCACACTTGGTGATTCACATGGGAATCTGAACTGTACCTAATGCAGGAAGCATTTCATTTTTTTTTTAACTCAATGTTTAAAATTTTTCAGAAATTCTCAAGTTTTAATTGTTATTGTGTGACTTAGTTCTCACGAATATTTTTCAAAGTTTTTTATTTTTTTATTTTTTTATTTTTTATTTTTTTGTAAACCCTTGACATGAAACTTATTTCTAGCACTGGTAAATAAAAAAACAAGGTTTTAACATACAGCTCATATGGTTAGTAATGCTTAGCACTCGTTTCTTGCTTTTCTGAATGTCTTAAACTTTCTTCATTTTCTTTGCGAAAGAAACCTGCCCAGGTTTTCCCATGTTCACTGGCTTTGGGGGCAACTTTCACCTTATTTTTGGCAGTCACTAATCTCTGACCTAGACGTCACTTCTGTAATCCTGATGACAAGTGTCACGGTTTTGCTGCTGTTGGGTCCAGCCCGGCTCTGGGCTGACCTTCACGCTGGGAACATGAACATGAGTGTCTGTTTCACAGAGGGGATTCCAGCATGGCTTTCACTGCTCTTTCACTGGCTTTAGCTGGATTTTTGGGTCTGTGAAAGTTGGGTGTGCAATGGGAGGGATTGAAGCTGCTTTTTTAATCGTTACCTAATTGGAACTTGCCCAGAGGGAATAGGTGGAGAATTTGAGAGCAGTCACTGCAGTTAGCTGAGCATCTGAAGATGTGGGACAAAGCTGGTGTTGATCTCCCTGTGACTTTTTTTATTTTCAAGTTTCCACACAATGCATAGATCCTTGTGGTATGTGATGTACACTTTCAGGCATGAAGAAAATCTCTCTTTAATTCCAGGGTCCTCCGCTATAAATAACTTTTTTTTTTTAGATTGTAAATATGTAACAAATGTGTAGGGTCAAAATTTGAAAACCAAAATAATTGAGCCAAACACCCCAGAGATGATCAGTTCCACCCACTTTGACTTCCCTTGTAGGGACTGTGTGATTTATTATGTGATTGTTTTAAATTCAGTTTTTCATTCCTTCGAATTTCTCAAAGCTAGGTTGAACTATTTCTTTTTTTTTTTTTTTTTTTTTTTGAGACAGGGCCTCACTCTGTTTCCCAGGCTGGAGTGCAGTGGTGAAATCACGATTCACTGCAGCCTCAACTTCCCAGGCTTAGGTGATCCTCCCACCTCAGCCTCCTGAGTATCTGGGACTATAGGTGCATGCTACTGTGCGTGGCTAATTTTTTGTATTTCTACAGAGACGAGGTCTCCTTGTGTTGCCCAGGCTGGTCTAAAACTTCTGGGCTCAAGCAGTCCCCCTGTCTTGACCTCTCAAAGCACAGGGGTTACAGGGATGAGCCACCACACCGGGCCTTAAGTTAACTGATTACAATAGAGAAAGAACTGTAGCATGTAGTTAGTTGAGCCTCCTATTGGCGAGGCACAGCCACCTTAGTGTGTATGTGTGTCCTCATTGCCATTCTGATCCTGAGCTCCGAGGAATGAGGCTGTCTTGGGAGTGCTGTGGTTCTAGTCTCGTGATGGGTGAGTGACGCCGGCTGAGCTGATCAAGGTCACCCTGGCAAATGCTGCAGCTGCTCGGGAGCCAGGGCAGGGATGAGAAAGCCGCCGAGGATCCCTCTGTGGACCTCTGAAGGGAGAGGGACCGAGATGTGAACATGGCAGCTGTTTTCTCCAGAGCCCTGTTTACTGACAGCCAAACAGGGTGAATCCTGAGAAGGTTTGGATTTGGGTCTGAATTGGGCTCATCTGGCCGTAGAACAGGAGCTGCTGGCAAACTCGGGAAATGAGGGCATGAGGCGACTTGACATGGATGGCTCTGGGTCGCTCCAGCCACTGTCCTGAAGCCGTCAGAGGCTGAGGACATGTGGGAGTGAGCGTCTCTTCCCTGTCCGGCCACACCCTCTGTGACCCGTGATGCCTGGCCCTGGGCAGCATTTATGTTTGGGGTCTGTGGATAGCTCCAGTTGTTCAGTCAATTTGGTGATTCTCATGGGGTGACTGTGCCCAGGGGATGTTTGCACCATCCAGGGAGGTTTCTGGTTAGAACTGGGAGAAGGGATGCTCCCAGCACCTGGGGCTGGGGACAAGGGACGCTGCAGAAAGTTCTTCCAAGCACAGGGCGGGCTCCATTGCAGGCATCTAGCTCGGGACGTGGCCGTGTTGCGCTTCAGAAGCCCTGGGCGGATCTGTTGTGGTGAAGTCGTCATCTTTGGACACGTGCGTCCTCATCCTCACTCGTGGTTTCCTTCTTGCCAGCATT
>NW_020260917.1:0-4657 GCF_003255815.1 Theropithecus gelada
TGTGCAAAAGGAAAATGATTCATAAAAGGGGATATAAACTAAAGCAACTCGATGATTCCACTTCAGACCTACTGAAGCTATCAAAACTTTCAGAGCACAACAAGCAATCTTTATGGGATTACAGATAAACCACAGCATCAGTAACTGCTAGTGATATTATCAGTTGGTAAATCATTCTGGGATCAACTTGGTAAAATGCTATCCAGATTTAATGTAATATTAAGAGTTGAAATGATTACAAATCTGGGACGTCCCTTAAACTAATCCAGAGGTAGAGAAAGGAGGCTGAGGTAGAGATAAAAGATTAGACATGATGTGGTAACTACTGAAGCCAGTGATGGACACATGATAGTTCATTATACCATCATCCCTATTTTTTATGTTTGAAAGCATTTATATTTTTAAATCACATCCAAAAGAACCCTCAAAAATGTCTATGCTTTCTGACGTATTAATAGAGATGCTTCTCAACTTACAATGGGGTTATCTCCCAATAAACTCATCGTAAGTTGAAACATCATAGTCAAAATGCATTTAATATGCCTAACCTACTGAACATCATACCTTAACACAGCCCACCTTCAACTGCTCAGAGCACTAACATCAGTCTGTAGCTGGGAAAATCAGCTAACACAAAGTCTACTACAATCAAGTGTCGAAGATCTCATGTAACTGAATGAGTACTACACTGAGAGTGAAAAACAGAATGGGGGTAGGAGTACCTGAAGTACGGTTTCTACTAAATGTACATTGTTTTTGCACCATCGTAAAGTCAAAAAATCATTAAGTCAAACCATCCTGAGTTAGGGCCTGTCTGCATATACAGATATATTCTAGTTGGGGGAGGAAAAAAAAAAGAACTATATTCTAGGCCGGGCAGGGTGGCTCACACCTGTAATACCAGCACTTTGGGAGGCCAAGGCGGATGGATCACCTGAGGTCATGAGTTTGAGACCAGACTGGTCAACATGGTGAAACCATCTCTACTAAAAATACAAAATTAGCCGGGTATGGTGGCACATGCCTGTGATTCCAGCTACTTGAGGGGCTGAGGCAGGAGAGTCACTTGAACCCAGGAGGCAGAGCTTGTAGTGAGCCGAGATCATGCCATTGCACTGCAGTCTGGGCAACAAGAATGAAACTCCATCTCAAAAAAAAAAAAAGAAATATATTCTAATGCATATTCAATAGGAACAAAAAGGAAAATGACTAAAGATGTTCAAAGAAGTATCTACAATAGCAAAAAAAGAAAAAAAAAAAAAAAGAGAGAGGAAAAAAACAGCCAATACTGGAAGGTTTAGTAACACATCACCCAATATGATAATAGGCAATTACTAAAAATACTTATGAGTATTACGTAGCACTTGGGATTCAATACATATAATTTAAAAACAAGACTAGAAACACAAATACATGATTATAAGGAGAAAATATTTTATATGGAGGAAGTACAGGAGGTCCTCAAATAACAGTTTCATTTAACGTAGTTTCATTATAACATTAATAAGAAGAAAAGAACCGATTCCCCTCGGGGCACCGCCTGTGCAGAGCGTGAAGGTTCTTTCCACGTTTGCGTGGGTTTTCTTGGGATAGGTCAGTTCCTTCCCATCCCAAAGATGTGTCCCTGAGGTGAATCAGCGTGTCTAAACTGTCCCAGTCGGAGTGAGGGGGTGTGGGTGAGTGTGCCCTGCAATGAGATAGGATCCTATCCATGGTGCATTCCCACCTTGAGCCCTAAGCTGCTGGGAGAGGGTCCAGCCACCCATGGCCATGAACTGAAATAACTGGGTAAATAATTATCTTACTTGTCTTTATTAATCTTACATGTATGTATAGCTCACATTAATTTCAATGGTTAATATTAGAAGTGGTAATGTTTTTGTGACCAGAAATAAGCCACAGAAACTTAACTCTTGTTTATACCAATTAATCTGCGGTAAAATCAGTTTCATTACATGTTGTTTCACTGAAACTCAGAGTTTCCAAGAATCTACTGTTGATGTTAAGTGAGGACTTACTGTAATTCAAACAAAAGTATGTGTGCTAGACTCACAAGACAATGGACAAATATTTAATCTGTCATAATTCTTTATTATTTTAATGGTTTTTCAACTTGACATGAAAAAGAGTCAAGCAAAGCAGGATCCTCCCAAGTCCCTGCTAGTTGAGTGACTGTGCCTCAGATTCCCAGAAGAGAGCATTGTGGAATTTCTCTATTTCTACTCCAGACTCCAGAACCCGTTTTAAGTGCTAAATGCATCCAAAGCCAAAGCAACCACCAACAACTACAAGGACACCATCTGAGATTGTAACCAGAGGCCTCCTTGACTTCTCTGGGCACCACGATCAGTGGCCCACCCTTCTGGTACCAGCTCACCTCCCTCTGCCTCTGCACTGAGACACCATGCTAGTTTTGCTCACAGCCCAGGATTCCTCCTCCTCCTGCAAACCCCCACATTCCTGTCTCTCCTGAGCTCAGCCTCTGGCTCCAGCCCACCCACCTGTGCATCCTGTGCTATGGTGCTGTGCCCACTGTGCCTGGCCAGCCTCACTTCACAGGGGCCATCGACCACAGTTCTGCCCTCCCCACCCTCACTGCAGCCCCAGCAGTGGCCAGCATTGGCCCACACCTCCACCCTGCCAACCACCTTGCCCAGGAGACCAAGACATGATACCCCTACACCAGCTACTCACGCCTGCCATGTGTTTCATGTAAGGTGAAGAACAGAAAGAACAGACTCCAAGCCCAGAATAAATACAAGCCCTTTCCAGGCCTCTACTCCACTGTGAAACAGAACATCACCTCAGTAGTGATAACTTTCCAAGGACCTCACCAGAAGAACAGCTGAAAGGTCCCTCTCATCCCTTAAAATGGGCCTCTTACTCTGGCTGCTTCTCAATGTAAGTGAATCCCAATAAGTACGAAATTCTCTGAGAACTAATCCAGACACAATTAGCAAAGTTCTAAAAATCAAGCCTACTCTAGCTTTGCAGAGCAATATGAAACTACCAAAGGCTTTTTTAAAGCACAGTAACACAGTGATTTGTGGTCTACAACCAGAAAATACAGCTCACTTAACCTTAAACTGAAAAATAAAAATGTTTACAGGTCTCTCTGGTCTACTCAGCAAATGGACAGAAATGAGGAATGAAAGGCTGGCTTGAGTTACCTGCATATGGGTACTGGTAGGGCACGGCATACGCCTGCCCATTCGCAGCATAGACAACTTGAGTTCCTGGCGGGTACGCACCACTATATGGCCCATAGCCGTACGCCTGCTGAAAAGAAACAGGCCCATTAGAAATACAATTGTGAAACTTCTAGTAATGTANTAGCACCTGAGGGAGGACCTGGGTTTCCTTTTTGCTTCACACATCCCACACTGGGTAATGGGGAACGTGGCAAGCTGGAAGCGCCAATCAGTGCAGACCAAAAAGACCCTGAGAAGAGCTGCTCGCTTTAACAAAGAATCTAAGAAAGAAAGGAGCAACCTAGCAAGACAGATCATTTTTAGACAATAACCTCTCTACTCCAGAGAACCACCACAGAAAAACCTTCAGCCTCACACCAGCAAAGGCCAAGTGTGAAGAGCCTGAATTTCCATGCTCAGCAGGCACCGCCGCGTCCTCAGAACACCGTTGAGTAAGACTGAGTAGGGGGCTGGGAATTTCTTCCCTGCCAGATGGAAACAAAACATCCCCATGCCGCTGGGTGGTGTCCACGGAGACCATATGGGGAGCCAGAACCCCACTCCCACCCAGCAGAAAATACGGTGCCCTCCCTATTCCACTGAGACCAAGCTGAGAGTGAGTCTTTCAGGACGTCTCAGTGGCAACCACAGTATCAGCGGAGGCTCTGGGGGAAGCAGTAAGAGCCTTTCCTCTTCTCAGACAGGGTGATTTCAGTGGAGATCTAGTGAGAACCTAAATTCACAACTCCCTCCACAGCGACAAGAAACCTGGACCATGGGTGTCAACTGAGGCTCAAGGCGAGCCTGGACTTCCACCTCTACCTGGCAGCAATAAAGCAGCCCCCGAGAAGCAGGTCTGCTAAAACATGAGATTTAAATAAGATTCAGTCTTACAGTACTTAAAATGTACAGCTTTTGATCAAAAGCCATTCATCACACCAAGAACCAGGAAGATCTCAACTAAATGAGAAAAGACAACAAAAAACACAAACACAAAGATGGCAAAGATGTTGGAATTATCCGGAAAGATTTTTAAAGCAGCTATCATAAAAACTTTTCAACAAGCAATTATGAACATACTTGAAATAAATAAAAAATATAAAGTATCTACCATAAAACAGAAAAATCTCAGTAAAAAGTATATAGATACATACATTCAATTTTTTATATATCAAGATATAAAGAATAACCAAATAAAAATTTCAGAACTAATACAATAACCAATTTAAATAGTTCAACGAATGAGCCCAACAACATAATGGAGATGACAAAAGGAAGGAATCCATAAACATGAATATAAAGGGTAGAAATTACCCAATCAGAACACAACAGAGGAGAAATAGATTGAAGTAAAAAAAAAAAATAAGAGCATCTCTGGGACACATCAGACTAACAGGGATGTCATCAGAGTGCCAGAGGGAGTAGAAGGAGGCTGAGGTTGGAAAAGCACTCAAGAATAATGGTTT
>NW_020260918.1:0-9424 GCF_003255815.1 Theropithecus gelada
GACTTAGATTTTTTAAAAAGTAGATATCAGGGACTAGAGCCACCTCATTCTAATTGCCTGCCACTTAATTATTCTTAATTATTTTCACACTCCTCAGAGGACTAATTTTTTCCCCCCCCCGCATTTTTTACAGGTATCCCAAGGAGAGTATTATGTGTACTCCCAAACCCCCAATTCCTGCAGCCTAACGCTGGCTTGCAGTAAAATACAAAATTTCCGCTTCATTCTTACCTTCCCAAATGTCAATTTTTCCTCTCTGATTCACATTACTATTTGCCCTTTTTTTTTTTTTTTTGAGACGGAATCTTGCTCTGTTGCCCATCCTGGAGTGCAGTGGCCTGATCTCGACTCACCACGACCTCCACCTCCTGGGTTCAAGCAATTCTCCTGCCTCAGCCTCCCGAGTAGCTGGGACTACAGGCGTGCACCACCATGCCCGGCTAATTTTTGTATTTTTAGTAGAGACAGAGTTTCACTATGTTGGCCAGGCTAGTCTCAAACTCCTGACCTCGTGATCTGCCCGCCTCAGCCTCCCAAAGTGCTGGGATTACAGGCGTGAGCCACCGTGCCTGGCCTACTATTTGTCCTTTAGTGTACATTTTTGATACCTTATTTTAATTATTTTTTTAACAAAGCATTGGATGGCACTTTTCCTAATATTTGTTTTCTGTTTGTAAATATTTCCCATGAGAAGAAAGCAAAAAATAATCCCCTGATTATTTTTTGTTTTTTTGTTTTTCCTCCTAGGCCCACAGATTTTATCAGAATGTTTTGGGGTAAAGGCTTTGAAAACTTTATGGAATGATGTGTTTTCAGACATTCTTCACTTTTTTTCCTGGTCCTGGGTTTCAGTACTGTCTGGGAATTAACTGAAATACCCCCATGGCTATGTCTGCTAGGGTGTCTAGTGAATATCAGCTCCTGGTCATTTTCTCCTGTGGGACAATCTGAGGTATGGAGTGTAGCCTTTCAAGGAAGCAGGGGTATGCCCTGGGGTTGAGAGGAATCTCCTGGCTTACTCTTCCTTTGAAAAGCTAACCCTTGAGACATTAAGATTGTCTTCACCCAACCTAGCTTCCATTTCTTGCTGGTCAGCCAATCAGTTGCTGGTATTGCGGGAAAAACATTGAAATAATTTCTGCCCCCTGCGTTCTCTAAGGGGGCAGAACAATAGTGAAAGAAATATAATGAAAAAATAGTGAAACAAAAATAGTGAGAATCTGTGAAAACAAAAATAATATCCCAAAAGAAGAAGAAAAAAAAAAAAAAACAAGTAGTGATCCCAGTGAGATGGTGTAAGAACTTGCAAAGTAAAATGCACCTGGGGCTCACTGGGGCTTAGTTCAGAGTCTCCTGAGAAGGGGTTATTGGGCACTTAAGTGAGCAGAATGAAGTGGGAGAATCTCTCAAGTGATTGGATGGCCTGACTTGATACATGAATCAGACACATCTGTACCTTGAAAAGATTTGTTCGCTTATTTTGACCTCAGTTTTTTGTTTTCTTCTTCTTTTTTTTTTTTTTTTGAGACGGAGTCTTGCTCTGTCGCCCAGGCTGGAGTGCAGTGGCCGGATCTCAGCTCACTGCAAGCTCCGCCTCCCGGGTTCACGCCATTCTCCTGCCTCAGCCTCCCGAGTAGCTGGGACTACAGGCGTCCGCCACATCGCCCGGCTAGTTTTTTGTTATTTTTTAGTAGAGACGGGGTTTCACCATGTTAGCCAGGATGGTCTCGATCTCCTGACCTCGTGATCCACCCATCTCGGCCTCCCAAAGTGCTGGGATTACAGGCTTGAGCCACCGCGCCCGGCCTTGACCTCAGTTTTTTAACGGTAAATTGCATTTTGTTACTAGGGATTGAAAGAAAGGTAAGAAAATATTTACCACGGGCAAAAAAGAGGTGAATTTCAGAATAAATATTTAATTGTATATTCCATTTGTTAAAAATTTTTATTTACCCTTTTCCCAGAATGAGTTTAGGAATTTTCTCTGGTCTGTTTTTTATGGCTGGGTGAAATAGGAAAAATCTGTCTTCCATTTTGGCTTCAGAAAATGCACACATATCCACAAGAAAATGGTAGATAATTGTTGAGTTACGTAGATTCGGAAAAAGATCAGTTCCTCTTTTTGCAGGGTAAATTTGTAACTATGAATGTCTGTATTCTATATCCTGTTAATATTGCTATCTGAGTTTCAGGCTAAATTTTATGAGCTGAAACTTTGTACCCTCTAGAAATGTTCCCATATGACTAATTGTTTACTACAGGATTTTTAATGGAAATAGTAAAATAATACATTTACTGTCTGAAAGGAATAGATACTTTTGCTTATCTTACTGCAATATAAAATGTAAGCACCTTAAAATTTCCTTCCCTTACATGAACACTGTGTTAGAGTAATTCTGCTGATTTTTTCAAACACTTTCAAAAACTATGTGAATAACTCTGACATGAAAATTAAAGCCTGACACTGGGCGTGGTGGCTCACGCCTGTAATCCCAGCACTTTGGGAGGCCGAGGCGGGCGGATCACGAGGTCAGAAAATTGAGACCATCCTGGCTAACCCCATCTCTGCTAAAAATACAAAAAATTAGCCAGGCGTGGTGGTGCCTACCTGTAGTCCCCAGCTACTCAGAGGCTGAGGCAGGAGAATTGCTTGAACTCAGGAGTTGGAGATTACAGTGAGCTGAGATTGCACCACTGCACTCCAGCCTGGGCGACAAAGCAAGACTCCGTCTCAAAAAAAAAAAAAAAAGAAAAAGAAAATTAAAGCCTGAACCCAGTGACTCTAATTAAGCTAAGGCTAATACTGAGCCTGCAAAAGGAGATTATTAAAGGATCACTTAGTTTTTTTGGGGGAGTCTTCTCTGCAGATATTCCAGCCTGCTCACCCCAGCCATGGAAGAAGTGTTTATCCTGAGAGAAGCTACAGAGCCGTGGAAAGTTGGAGACCCACAGCCAGATGCAGTTAAGGTTAAGATGAAAGGGGATTGGGAGGGTCTTACTGAAGATGAAATTGTTACTGTTTTGAGGTAGTTTCTAGACTTTGTAAGGTAAAACATAGTTAGATTTATGTTGGAAAAATAATTGAATTCCAAAAGAGTATTGCAAGAGGAGGATGTACTAACTATAAGATCTTTAAAGATTGCAAGGTTTAGGCAGACGAGGGCCTTGTTTCATATGGAAGAGCAAACAATATTAGGAGGTGGGAGGTGATGGCAAAGGGAGGGTGAAAAAATGGGATCTTAGATCAGAGAATGTTTTACCCTGAAGTCGTCATGTTCTTAGGAACTACATAAAATGGGGTTGTATGTCGACTCAGACTGGGGGTAGCTAAAAGTTCAGAAGCCTGTTGAAAGGAAATAAACTTAAGTAATGCTTGATTAAGAAGTATTTTAGCCTGTAATCCCAGCACTTTGGGAGGCCGAGACGGGCGGATCACGAGGTCAGGAGATCGAGACCATCCTGGCTAACACGGTGAAACCCCGTCTCTACTAAAAAATACAAAAAACTTGCCGGGCGAAGTGGCGGGTGCCTGTAGTCCCAGCTAGTCGGGAGGCTGAGGCAGGAGAATGGCGTGAACCCGAGAGGAGGAGCTTGCAGTGAGCTGAGATCCGGCCACTGCACTCCAGCCTGGGTGACAGAGCAAGACTCCGTCTCAAAAAAAAAAAAAAAAAGAAGTATTTTAGGTTGACCACTAAATACAAATTCAGCTGATTTATTTATTTATTTATTTATTTATTTAAATGAGAAAAAGGAGATAGTGTGCAGAGTCTGTCTCTGGCTGTGTGATAGGTAAGAAAAGGGAACACCATCTAAGTCATAATGGGAAGGGCATTTCTTTCTGAGTTTTCCTGGATTGTATCTTTTCTGATGAACTGATAAATGTAACTGATGTTTTCCTGAGTTCTGTGAGTAGCTCTATAATATTACTGAACTTGAGGAAGGTTATGAGAGTATCCAGTTTTTGAACAGTAGCTCAGAAACAGATGGGCCCATGAAGGTTTGTGACTGGCATCTGCAGTAAGAACAATGTTGTGAGACTGAGCCCTGAATCAGGGTCTGTGCTGACTCTAGGTGGTGTCAGAATTCAAATGTTAGGCAATGAGTTGGTGTTGGAGAATTGCTTGGTGTTTACTAAGCTCTACAAATTTGGTTTCAGCTGAGAGATATCACAGAGGCCTGATCTGGAGTGGATCTATGGGTGTCTGGGAATGGGAGGCTTGCTTTTCTCTACACAGGCCATCACACTGCCCATTACCCTGTGATTTCAGGTCTCCACCCAGGGTGAGAGAGGATACAAATTTAGAGGGAAAAAGTTCTGATAACAGACCCCCCTTTTCCACTGCTGCCACCACAGGATTCCCACCTTCTAACAAACATACCCACTACACATTGACTTGTCCACATCCCTCTTAGGACTAGGTACCACCCTCAGGAATTTCACCACGGCATTTTTGATCCTAGTGTTTCTTGCCAAAAACTCACAAAAGTGTCTACAAGTCTCCTGGTGTATTCCAACCCCCAGACACTGAATCTGCAGCAGCAACCTGTTTTCGCCACCAACCTGGGGTTCTAGACAATCTGTTCATAATCTCATCTCCCCGCATGGACCCAGAAATTAATCAGAGTAGAGTCACACCTGGGCCACTCTTTGTAGCACAAACCAGTCCTTCCACTTGCATTGCACTCTCCCGAACCCATAGAGTTCTTTGTTTTTTTGTTTGTTTGCTTTTGTTTTTTGTCTGTTTGCTTTGGAGACAGAGTTTCACTCTTGTTGCCTAGGCTAGAGTGCAGTGACACAATCTCAGCTCACTGCAACCTCGGCCTTCTGGTTTCAAGCAATTCTCCTGCCTCAGCCTCCCGAGAAGCTGCGACTACAGGCGCCTGCCACCACGCCTGGCTAATTTTTGTATTTTTAGTAGAGACAGGGTTTCACTGTGTTGGCCAGGATGGTCTCAAACTCCTGACCTCGTGATCAGCCTGTGTTGGCCTCCCAAGTGCTGGGATTATAGGTGTGAGCCAGCCACTGTGCCTGGCCGGCGAGTTCTTTTGTTTTAACTTTTATTTTTGATTCAGGAGTACATGTGCAGGTTTGTTATATAGGTAAAATTGTGTCGGGGGGTTGGTGTGCAGAATATCTTGTCACTGAGGTATTAAGCACAGTACTACACAGATATTATTTTTCTGATCCTCTTTGTTTTCCATCTTCCACCCTTAACTAGAACTCAGTGTCTGTTGTTACCCTCTTTGTGCCCTTGTGTTCTTATTTAGCTCTTACTAATAAATGAGAACATGCATTTGACTTTCTCTTTCTGCATTAGTTTTCTAAGGATAATGGTCTCCAGCTCCATCCATGTTGCTGCAAATAACATAATCTTGGTCGCTTTTTATGGCAACACAGTATTCCATGATGTTTATGTACCATATTTTGTTTCTATTAAATCTTTTATTTTATTTTATTTTACTTATTTTTGGAGACTGGGTCTCACTCTGTCACCCAGGCTGTAGTATAGTGGCGTGATCTCGGCTTACTGCAGCCTCAACCTCCCAGGCTCAAGCAGTTCTTCTACCTCAGCCCCCAAGCAGCTGGTACTACAGGTGTGTGCCACCAGCTAATTTTTCTTCTTGTATTTTTTGTTGAGATGGGGTTTTTCCATGTTGTTTAGGCTGGTCTTGAACTCCTGAGCTCAGGCAGTTTACCTGCCTCAGCCTCCCAGAGTGCTGAAACTACAGGCATGAGCCACCACACCTTACCATACCATATTTTCTTTCTCTAGTTTACCATTGGTAGGCATTTAGGTTGATTCCATGTCTTTGCTGTTGTGAATAGTGCTGCAATGAACATGCATGTGCGTGTGTCTATGACAGAATAACTTACATTTCTTTGGGTATATACCCAATTATGAAGTTGTTGGGTCAAATGGTAATTCTATTTTTAGTTCTGTGAGTAACCACCACACTGCTTTTCACAATGGTTGAACTAATTTACACTCCTGCTAGCAGCACATACCCTTTTCTCTGAAACCTTGCCAGCGTGTTATTTTTTGACTTTGTAATAGCCATTTTGACTGTTGTGAGATGGAATCTCGTTGTGGTTTTTTCTTTGCGTTTCTCTACTGATGAGTATTTTTTTCGTATGCTTGTTAACCAGATATGTATCTTATTTTGAAAAACATTTGTTCATGTTTTTTGTCTACGAAGTCTCACTCTGTCGCCCGGGCTAAAGTGCAGTGGCATAATCTCAGCAAACGACAACCTTCACCTCCTGTATTCAAGCGATTCTCCTGCCCCAGCCTCCTGAGTGGATGGAATTACAGGCATCTGCCACCATACTCTGCTATAATTTTTGTATTTTTAGTAGTCGAGGTTTAACCTTGTTGGCCAGGCTGGTCTCAAACTCCTGACCTCAAGTGATCTTTCTTGCTTGGCCTCCCAAGGTGCTGGGATTACAGACGTGAGCCATCACTCCTAGCCTTTTGCCTACTTTTTTTTTTTTTTTTAAGACGGAGTTTGGCTCTTGTTGCCCAGGCTGGAGTGCAATGGTGTGATCTTGGCTCACTGCAACCTCCACCTCTTGGGTTCAAGAGATTCTCCTGCCTCAGCCTCCCGAGTAGCTGGAATTACAAGTGTCCACCACCATGCTTGGCTAACTTTTTGTATTTTTAGTAAAGACTGGGTTTCATCATGTTGGCCAGGCTGATCTCGAACTCCTGACCTCAGGTGACCCACCTACCTTGGCCTCTGAGAGTGCTGGGATTACAGGCATAAGCCACTGAGCCCGGCCGCCTTTTGTCTACTTTTTAAGGAGGCCGTTTGTTTGTTTCTTATAAACTTAAGTTTTTTATGGATATGGATTCTGGACATTAGACCTTTGTCAAATGCATAGTTTGGAAATATTTTATTCTATAGGTTGTGTGTTTACTCTGTTATGGTTTCCATTGCTGTGAAGAAGATATTTAGTTTAATTAGGTCCCATTTGTCAATTGCTGCTGTTGCTATTGCTTTTGGTATTTTCATCATAAAATCTTTGTTAGTTCCCATGTCTAGAATGGTATTTTCTAGGTTATCTTTAGGGTTTTTTTTTTTAAATATATAATTTTAAGTTTTACATTTAAGGCTTTAATTCATCTTGAATTGATTTTTGTATATGATGTAAGGAAGGGGTCCAGTTTGAATTTTCTACATAGTGCTAGGTGGTTATCCCAGCACCATTTATTAAATAGGGAATTCTTCCCACATTCCTCTTGTTAGTTTTGTCAAAGATCAGATGGTTATAGGTGTGTGGCATTATTTCTGGGCTCTCTATTCTGTTGCATTGGTCTATGAGTCTGTTTCTTGTACCAGTATTATGTGACTGGTTACTGTAGCCCTGTCGTATAGTTTGAAGTCAGGTAATGTAATGCCTCTAGCTTTGTTCTTTTTGCTTAGGATTGCCTTGGCTACTCTGGCTCTTTTTTGGTTCCATATGAATTTTAAAATAATTTTTTGTAGTTCTGTTAAGAATGTTTTTGGTAGTTTGATAAGAATAGCATGAAATCTCTTCTTTTTGGGGCAGTATGGCCATTTTAATCATTTTTGATCTTTTCTACCTATGAGCATAGAATAGAATGGTTTTCCATTTATTTGTGTTATCTCTGATTTTTTTTTTCTTTTTTTCTTTCTTTTTTATTTTTGAGTCAGAGTCTCGCTTTGTCACCCAGGCTGGAGTGCAATGGCACAATCTTGGCTCACTGCAACCTCTGCCTCCTGGATTCAAGCTATTCTCTTGCCTCAGCCTCCTGAATAGCTGGGATTACAGGTGCCCACCACCATGCCCAGGTAATTTTTGTATTTTTAGTAGCGATAGAGTTTTATCATGTTGGCCAGGCTGGTCTTGATCTCCTGACCTCAAATGATCCACCCACCTCGGCTTCCCAAAGTGCTGAGATTACAGGCATGAGCTACCACACCCGGCTATCTCTGACTCTTTAAGCAGTGTTTTGTGATTCTTGACATAGAAATCTTTTCACTTCTCTGATTAGGTGTACTCCTGGATATTTTGTGTGTGTGTGTGGCAATTGTGAAGGGGATTGTGTTTTTGATTTGGCTTTTGGCTTGAATGTTGTTAATATACAGAGATTCTGCCAATTTTTATACATTTGTTGTGTATTCTGAAATTTTGCTGAAGTGGTTTGTCAGTTTGAAGAGCTTTTCTGCAGAGACTGTAGGGTTTTCTAGATACAGAACTATGTCATCTG
This sequence comes from Theropithecus gelada, assembly GCF_003255815.1. NCBI lineage: Eukaryota > Metazoa > Chordata > Mammalia > Primates > Cercopithecidae > Theropithecus > Theropithecus gelada. Next base: position 8,235 of record NW_020260918.1, read on the forward strand.
CAAACAGGTATAGTTTGACTTCCTTTCTTCCTGTTTGAATGCCTTTTATTTTATCTCTTGTCTGATTGCTCTGGCCAGGACTTCCAATTCTCTTAAATAGGAGTGGTGAGAGAAAGTATGCCAGTTTTCAAACAGAAACGCTTTCAGCTTGTGTCCATTCACTATGTTTGCTTTGGATTTGTCATAGATAACTCATTATTTTGAAGTACGTACCTTGAAAGCCTAGTTTGTGGAGGATTTTAAAAATGAAGGGTGATAAATTTTATTGAAATCTTTTTCTGCATCTTTTGACATAATTTTTTGGGTTATCTTTAGTTCTCTTTATGCGATGAATAACATTTTTTAATTGTTGCATGTTGAACCAACCTTGCATCCTACTTGATCATAGTGGAGTAACTTCTTGATGTGCTGCTGGATTTGGTTTGCCAGCATTTTGTTGAGGATTTTTTCATCAGTGTTCATCAGGAATATTGGCCGGAAGTTTTCTATTTTTTGTTTTATCTCTGCCAGGTTTTGGTATCAGAATGTTGCTGTTTATATGTAATGAGCTGAGGAGGAGTTCCTTCCTCTCAATTTTGGAATAGTTTTAGTAGGAATGGTACAGGCTCTTCATTTTACATCTGATAGAATTCAGCTGTGAATTTGTCTAACCCTGGGCTTTATTTTGGTTGGTAGGCTATTTATTACTTATTCAATTTTGGAATTTGTTATTGGTCTATTCAGGAATTTAATTTCTCTTTTGTTCAGTCTTTTGAGAATGTATTTGTCCAGAAATTTATGTATTTCTATTAGGTTTTTTAGTTTGTGTGCAGACAGGTGTTCATAGTAGACTTCAGTAGTTCTTTGTATTTTGTATTTTTGTGGGGTCAGTGATAATTTCTTTTGTCATTAACTGTTTATTTGAATCTTCTCTTTATTCTTCATTAATCTAGCTAGTTATTTACCTTATTTATTTCTTTCAAAGATGTATCTCTTGGATTTCTTGTTCTTTTGTATAATTTTTCATATCTAAATCTTCAGTTCTGATCTTATTTTGGTTATTTTTTTATATGCTGCTAGCTTAGGAGTTGCTTTACTCTTGCTTCTCTCATTCTTTTATTTATGATGTTAGGTTGTTAAATTGAGATGTTTTTGATGTGACCATTTAATGCTGTTAATTTCCCTGTTAACACTGCCTTAGCTGTGTTGCA
>NW_020260919.1:0-3768 GCF_003255815.1 Theropithecus gelada
CCACCCCAGATAAGAATCACTGATGTGGACGGCCACTGTGACTCCCTGGCCTTTCCTCTGTCATTTCCAGCATTTATTACTTGGTAGTTCTAGTTACACTTCCTACTCAAAGACCTTAGCATTTCCCTCCCTCACCCCCACGTATGCCAGGCACTCTCTGCTTGAAATCACCTTGTTCTCCTCCCCGTCTACTCACTGAAACAAACATGTCTCAAAATCCACTCTATATGAGAGATTTGTTCTTTAAAATCCCTACAGACACACTTGTGGCCGCACCTACCCATATGACTGTCAGGTGTTCTATCAGTATCTTTGGACTCCATCCGGTCTTTCCAGGGGCTTACTGTTTGCCTGTTTCCCTAATCACTCCACCTATTTGCAGATCCTTAACAGGGTAGTCCTGCAGAGACTTCCCTCTTTGTGTCTCATGTACCTGCTTGTTTCCCAAAAACCATCTCTTTACTTTGAACTTCCACCCTGTCTGAAGCTACTCTACTGAATTCAGAGGCCTTTTCCAGCCAGTATCCATCACCCCCAGTAGTCAACATGTAATAGTCCACCAGCTCACTTAAGTAAGATGGTTTTTCAAATGCTAGAGTTTGGTTTGCCTCCCCCCACCCCCATTCCCACCCCCACCCATCTCCCCACCCACAATCCCACTGCTCCCAACCCAGCCAACCCCCACCCAAACCCCACCCAAACCCCACCCAAACCCCATCCCCACCCCAGACCCAAACCCCACCCCGAACCCCATCCCCACCACCCACCCTTCCCCGCCGGATCCGTAGTAAAGAGCCTGGCCCAAGATTCACACCTTTGCAACAAAGTTCAAGGCTTTAAGAGCAGCCACTCCTTCCTGTCTATTGCTGTCCAACCCTTTTACTCTTTCCCTTCCCCATGCCGAACCTTGCAGGCTGCTCTGAGCACTCCAGGTTCCTTTGTTCCTACTCTGGAACCTGCCCCTTCACCTCACTCCACCTGTGGCTGTCCTGCCTGTGGCTGTCCTGCCTGTGGCTGTCCTGCCCAGCTCCCTTCCACACGCTCTCTGCCCTCCATCCTTCCCTGGGGGCCCCTCCATCCTGTCTTCTGTAGGTGACTCCCCTGTTGTGCTGCCTCATCGTCCCACTTCCACATTCTTTCTTGCAGCCTTTCCCCTTGTGACACATTTCTTCTCTTTGCTTCCTTGGCCAAGGGGAGGTACCTGCCTGTCTGTGGCCCATATTTCTCTCAATCACCCAGGGCCTGTCGCTTCATCTGACTCGGTCATCTCTTCTCCATACAGATGTTTTCACTACTTTGACCTGCTCTCCTCACCGCTCAAACTTTTCCATCCTCTCTCTATCCCACCTTCTCTTCAAGAACTATTTTCTGTTGCTCCTCCAGGTCTTCCACTGATTCAGGCCAGTGCCTTCCCTTAGTCTGCCTTTTCCTTACCCTCTTCCACTCCAGCCCTTTCTCCTCCTCTTTTTTTCTGTTCCATCAGGAAGGCTCCCACAAAACTCCACAGCCAGTCCCGCCACTTCCTTCTCTTCCTCCTTTCTCAATTCCTTTATTTCCATTTACCTCAGATGTGGCCCCAGTGAGCCGATGCATCCCTGCCCATCATATCTACCCTTTCATTACCCATTCAGGCTGTCCAGATCACTCATTTCTTCTTTCCCTCTTGGTTGCACTACCTTCACAACACCCATGTGTAGAATTTAAGACCTTCTTACATAGGTCCCACTCTCTGTCCTCCTCTGCTTTTCCTCTTGTTTCCTCTAGATGAAGCTTTCCATAAATGAAGTCCACACTCCAGCACCAAACACCCTAGCTCTCTCCAGTCCTCAGCCATACTCTGTCCTGTGTACCCATCTGATACTGATCTAAACTCCCATTACAACTGCAAGACCCACTGTGTTTGAGACTCTCCCTTGCCTACTTTGTTTCATGTCTACGTACATACTTTCAGCTGTAAGCTGCACCTCTGTCCTTTTAGCCTTCCTTGACAGCAGAAGCTCAGATTCAGTGATCATTCTGAATTGCTTGCTCTGCATTGGTTCCTCACTAGTCCTCCACTATTTGCAAGCATCTTTCTACCCACACAGTAGACTCAAACCACATGAGTCCATTGCCAAGTCCCTGAGGTTACCATGCCCAGTGCCACCTTACCATGCTGTGATGCTATTTCCTTCATTTAACCAGAGTCATTTGTGCCCATCCCCCACATTCTTCTGTGGACCTGCATATTCCTGGGCTCTGGCCTCTGCTCTGATCCTACAGCCTGGCCTTGATGACAGTCATGAAACCAACTTCTCTACCATGAGATCTGTCAGTGCCCCAGTTTGAGAACTCTGCATTCCCCTTCACCTTTCCACCTTGGCCCCTTGACCAGCATTCATCACCCCCACATTTGTGAGGTTGTCTCCTGTTACATGCTTCCAGTCTCTTTCTTTTCCTATTCACTTACTTGACCCAACATGCATCCCATACGCCACCTCATGTGGATGCCGCACTACCACGTCTCTCTTTTTCTCCTCAGGATTCACATTAAAACCTTGCATCACTCATCCACGCATTTTCTCCCACTGTTGTCTTCCAGACACCCTCCACTTCATCTTCAGCATCCAGTCCTTCCTTCCCTGCCCTCACTGCTGCCGCCATTGCCACAGCCTGTTTATCCCCAGCATGCTATACTGAGTCCATCTGCTGTCTGAAACCATCCTACCTTGTCTGTTCCACCATGTTGGACACAGTCCTTTCCTCTGTCCAACTCAATCCACCTGACCTTTTGTCATCTTACCACATCCTTCATTGACATGTAGTCCCCTGTGTTTCCAAGGGGACAGCACTTCTATGCCCTGCTTCTCCCTTGGCCTCCTCCCACCTGTCCTTCATTCCTTGCTTGTCTTACCCACACTATGCTTTGTCATCCATGAACTGTGTCACACACTTTGCCCCATCTGGGGTAAAGTCCCTGGATTCTCTGCATCTGCTCCCTCCCTCTTGGTGCCTGGCGTGCCTCCTTTACTGCAGTGCGTCTCTCCTGCTCTCAACAAGCTCTCCTCTCGTTGCTGCTGGGCTCCATTGCCTGCTCCGACTCATTCTTCTTGCCCTTTAGGGAACACCTCTCCTCTGTCCTCCTCTCCCATGTGTTGCAGCCTCATCCCTTCATGTCCCAGCAGTGAGCCCCTGGGGCCCAGGTTGGTCGTTTCTCCTGCTTTCCTCCTCTACTGCATAGCACGGTACCGTCCCACCTGCACCCTCCTGCATTCTCTCAGCACAATCTGTGATTCTCCCACTGGCCTAAGTCGTGTTCTCAGGTGCCTCCTCCCTTCTTGACCTGGCCCCGCACCCACTGCTCTGCCAGATGCAGTCATCTCTGCATCACACATACTGCACTGAATCCACCTGCCCTGCCCAGCTATCAGTGTCCACATCCCAGTGGCCCAGGCTATGGGTACCTTCCAACACCCCACAACCCTGACTCCCCAAAACCTTCTCAGTTCTCTTTGCATCCTTTCTTTCACATTCTTGTGAAAACACTCTGGGGAACATGTGCCTGTGAATTTCCTACCCTCTTCCTGTCACCACAGCAGTTTTGTCATCAGTGCTTACTCCTGTCCCTACTCCACCTGCCCACCCTCATCCCCCCCGTCCCACTGGTACAAACGCACCCAGTCTCAACCTGACTCTCCTGCCCTGCCTGAGACCCAGCTCCTCTGCTCCTGGGTGCTCCTGTCAGTCCCAACCTCCTCCCGCCTCCTCCCTCCTTAGCACCCATGTCTT
>NW_020260920.1:0-3767 GCF_003255815.1 Theropithecus gelada
TTTCAGCTTTCTACTTATGGCTAGCCAATTTTCCCAGCACCATTTATTAAATAGGGAATCCTTTCCCCATTTCTTGTTTTTCTCAGGTTTGTCAAAGATCAGATGGCTGTAGATGTGTGGTATTATTTCTGAGGACTCTGTTCTGTTCCATTGGTCTATATCTCTGTTTTGGTACCAGTACCATGCTGTTTTGGTTACTGTAGCCTTGTAGTATAGTTTGAAGTCAGGTAGCGTGATGCCACCAGCTTTGTTCTTTTGACTTAGGATTGTCTTGGAGATGCGGGCTCTTTTTTGGTTCCATATGAACTTTAAAGCAGTTTTTTCCAATTCTGTGAAGAAACTCATTGGTAGCTTGATGGGGATGGCATTGAATCTATAAATTATCTTGGGCAGTATGGCCATTTTCACGATATTGATTCTTCCTATCCATGAGCATGGTATGTTCTTCCATTTGTTTGTGTCCTCTTTTATTTCACTGAGCAGTGGTTTGTAGTTCTCCTTGAAGAGGTCCTTTACATCCCTTGTAAGTTGGATTCCTAGGTATTTGATTCTCTTTGAAGCAATTGTGAATGGAAGTTCATTCCTGATTTGGCTCTCTGTTTGTCTGTTACTGGTGTATAAGAATGCTTGTGATTTTTGCACATTAATTTTGTATCCTGAGACTTTGCTGAAGTTGCTTATCAGCTTAAGGAGATTTTGGGCTGAGACAATGGGGTTTTCTAAATATACAATCATGTCATCTGCAAAGAGGGACAATTTGACTTCTTCTTTTCCTAACTGAATACCCTTGATTTCTTTCTCTTGCCTGATTGCCCTAGCCAGAACTTCCAACACTATGTTGAATAGGAGTGGTGAGAGAGGGCATCCCTGTCTTGTGCCAGTTTTCAAAGGGAATTTTTCCAGTTTTTGCCCATTCAGTATGATATTGGCTGTGGGTTTGTCATAAATAGCTCTTATTATTTTGAGGTACGTTCCATCAATACCGAATTTATTGAGCGTTTTTAGCATGAAGGGCTGTTGAATTTTGTCAAAAGCCTTTTCTGCATCTATTGAGATAATCATGTGGTTCTTGTCTTTGGTTCTGTTTATATGCTGGATTATGTTTATTGATTTGCAAATGTTGAACCAGCCTTGCATCCCAGGGATGAAGCCCACTTGATCATGGTGGATAAGCTTTTTGATGTGTTGCTGAATCCGGTTTGCCAGTATTTTATTGAGGATTTTTGCATCGATGTTCATCAGGGATATTGGTCTAAAATTCTCTTTTTTTGTTGTATCTCTGCCAGGCTTTGGTATCAGGATGATGTTGGCCTCATAAAATGAGTTAGGGAGGATTCCCTCTTTTTCTATTGATTGGAATAGTTTCAGAAGGAATGGTACCAACTCCTCCTTATACCTCTGGTAGAATTCAGCTGTGAATCCATCTGGTCCTGGACTTTTTTTGGTTGGTAGGCTATTAATTGTTGCCTCAATTTCAGAGCCTGCTATTGGTCTATTCAGGGATTCAACTTCTTCCTGGTTTAGTCTTGGAAGAGTGTAAGTGTCCAGGAAATTATCCATTTCTTCTAGGTTTTCCAGTTTATTTGCATAGAGGTGTTTATAGTATTCTCTGATGGTAGTTTGTATTTCTGTGGGGTCGGTGGTGATATCCCCTTTTTCATTTTTAATTGCGTCGATTTGATTCTTCTCTCTTTTCTTCTTTATTAGTCTTGCTAGTGGTCTGTCAATTTTGTTGATCTTTTCAAAAAACCAACTCCTGGATTCATTGATTTTTTGGAGGGTTTTTTGTGTCTCTATCTCCTTCAGTTCTGCTCTGATCTTAGTTATTTCTTGCCTTCTGCTAGCTTTCGAATGTGTTTGCTCTTGCTTCTCTAGTTCTTTTAATTGCGATGTTAGAGTGTCAATTTTAGATCTTTCCTGCTTTCTCTTGTGGGCATTTAGTGCTATAAATTTCCCTCTACACACTGCTTTAAATGTGTCCCAGAGATTCTGGTATGTTGTATCTTTGTTCTCATTGGTTTCAAAGAACATCTTTATTTCTGCCTTCATTTCGTTATGTACCCAGTAGTCATTCAGGAGCAGGTTGTTCAGTTTCCATGTAGTTGAGCGGTTTTGATTGAGTTTCTTAGTCCTGAGTTCTAGTTTGATTGCACTGTAAAAAGAGGGAATCCTCCCTAACTCATTTTATGAGGCCAACATCATCCTGATACCAAAGCCTGGCAGAGATACAACAAAAAAAGAGAATTTTAGACCAATATCCCTGATGAACATCGATGCAAAAATCCTCAATAAAATACTGGCAAACCGGATTCAGCAACACATCAAAAAGCTTATCCACCATGATCAAGTGGGCTTCATCCCTGGGATGCAAGGCTGGTTCAACATTTGCAAATCAATAAACATAATCCAGCATATAAACAGAACCAAAGACAAGAACCACATGATTATCTCAATAGATGCAGAAAAGGCTTTTGACAAAATTCAACAGCCCTTCATGCTAAAAACGCTCAATAAATTCGGTATTGATGGAACGTACCTCAAAATAATAAGAGCTATTTATGACAAACCCACAGCCAATATCATACTGAATGGGCAAAAACTGGAAAAATTCCCTTTGAAAACTGGCACAAGACAGGGATGCCCTCTCTCACCACTCCTATTCAACATAGTGTTGGAAGTTCTGGCTAGGGCAATCAGGCAAGAGAAAGAAATCAAGGGTATTCAGTTAGGAAAAGAAGAAGTCAAATTGTCCCTCTTTGCAGATGACATGATTGTATATTTAGAAAACCCCATTGTCTCAGCCCAAAATCTCCTTAAGCTGATAAGCAACTTCAGCAAAGTCTCAGGATACAAAATTAATGTGCAAAAATCACAAGCATTCTTATACACTAGTAACAGACAAACAGAGAGCCAAATCAGGAATGAACTTCCATTCACAATTGCTTCAAAGAGAATAAAATACCTAGGAATCCAACTTACAAGGGATGTAAAGGACCTCTTCAAGGAGAACTACAAACCACTGCTCAGTGAAATAAAAGAGGACACAAACAAATGGAAGAACATACCATGCTCATGGATAGGAAGAATCAATATCGTGAAAATGGCCATACTGCCCAAGATAATTTATAGATTCAATGCCATCCCCATCAAGCTACCAATGAGTTTCTTCACAGAATTGGAAAAAACTGCTTTAAAGTTCATATGGAACCAAAAAAGAGCCCGCATCTCCAAGACAATCCTAAGTCAAAAGAACAAAGCTGGTGGCATCACGCTACCTGACTTCAAACTATACTACAAGGCTACAGTAACCAAAACAGCATGGTACTGGTACCAAAACAGAGATATAGACCAATGGAACAGAACAGAGTCCTCAGAAATAATACCACACATCTACAGCCATCTGATCTTTGACAAACCTGAGAAAAACAAGAAATGGGGAAAGGATTCCCTATTTAATAAATGGTGCTGGGAAAATTGGCTAGCCATAAGTAGAAAGCTGAAACTGGATCCTTTCCTTACTCCTTATACGAAAATTAATTCAAGATGGATTAGAGACTTAAATGTTAGACCTAATACCATAAAAATCCTAGAGGAAAACCTAGGTAGTACCATTCAGGACATAGGCATGGGCAAAGACTTCATGTCTAAAACACCAAAAGCAACGGCAGCAAAAGCTAAAATTGACAAATGGGATCTAATTAAACTAAAGAGCTTCTGCACAGCAAAAGAAACTACCATCAGAGTGAACAGGCAACCTACAGAATGGG
>NW_020260921.1:0-3765 GCF_003255815.1 Theropithecus gelada
ATTCTCAGCAAACTAACACAGGAACAGAAAACCAAACACCATATGTTCTCACTCATAAGTGGGAGCTGAACATTGAGAACCCACGGACACAGAGAGGCAAACAGCACACTCCAGGGTGTGTTGGGGGTTTGGGGGCAAGGGGACAGAACTTAGAGTATAGTTCAATAGGTGCAGAAAACCACCATGGCACACGTACACCTATGTAACAAACCTGCATGTTCTGCACATGTATCCCCTCCCTTTTTTGAAGAAAATAAAACAAAAGTAAAAAAAAACAAAAATAAAAACAAAAACCAAAAACATTTATCTTATTACATTTAGACCCTGATCTTATTACATTTAGACCCTGATCTAAATATATCATGTACTTTTCTGTGGAATCTGGACATGGCATTATTTCTGGACTGAGGTATTTTTGATCTAGTCAGTTCCCCACCCTCCTCTCTTAACTTATAAACTTGATGACTCCTTATTAGCCTTGTTTCCCTGCAGCGACGGAAGCTGTGAAGGAAATTCTCTCCAAACTTTTCTGCTGTCTTCCTCTAGATTGCCCCTGCCTGCTGCAACACTGAGCACAGCTCTTCAAAAACAGTGTAGGAGACTAAGGAACATTGTGAGTCCTGTGTTGGGCTCTGCATGTACATGGCTGCTAGTCTGGGAACTCCTTTCCCTTTCTGCTGCTGTTGTGTTGGTGCCTATTGCTTCTTTAAGTATAATTGGCAGATGTGATGTGTCAGCTGTGTCTTCCTGGGTTCAAATTCCAACTTTATTCCTTATTTGGTTAGGGAAATATCTGAATTTTCTCAGGTTAATTCAGCTGTAAACATTGCTATCACATATAGTTTTTTAAAGATTCAGTGATTTAACAGGGTCTATCTAATAGGATTATATAACCTAACTGGCGCAAAAGAACCACTAAAATATTTCTTCATTTACTATTGTGATGCTGGTTATGTGCTATTTCTATATTCATGTAGCTGTATTATGAAATTAAGCTACTTAAATCTTCTGAAAGATTTATTTTGTATTTATACATGATCGATATACTCGCTAGCAATGAAGAAATTTCTAGAACTATTGTCAATTCTACCAGACTTTGTAGTTTTTGTCATTGTTATTTTGCACTTAATTTTTGATACATAGAATTTACTTTTAGTCTTTCCTTTTATTTGGTCCACAGTGGTCACTGAGCAGTATATTCAGGAGGTGCTGCTTGTAAATGCTTATCTCATCTTAGCAGAAAATGAGACATCATAGTTTCTCATCTGATTTATTTTATCTAATGCTTATTAGAGCTCATGTTCTTATATTATCCTCAGGATTAAGTTTCCTTTATTTCATTTTGCGTTTTCTCTACTGTGAAAAAGGTATTAAGGTTTTGGTGGCATATATAAAACTTTTAGTTAACAAATTGCCTATTGTAATTGTTTGTATCTATCTATGTAATCAAAGATGAGAATTAGTATCAATAATCTTTGTTTGGCAGTAAGATACCCCGTTCTCAGAAATTTGACAATTCTTCTGGTTTTTTGTTAGCTTATTTCAAAGGCATATTTTTCTTATGGCTTTGTTCTTTTTTCTTGTTAGTTGTCTCTTTATGTATTTATTTATTTTTATAACCACATTCTGAAAACAATGTTATTGCTTTGTTCAGGTTTTCTATTTCCTCATGATTTAATCTTGTTTCGTTGTATGAGTCTAGGAATCTGTCCATTTCTTCTAATTTGTTGGCATATGGTTGCTCATAATAACCACTAATAATCCTTTGAAATTTCTACAGTATCAGTTGGAATGTCTTTTTTTTTTTTTAATCTCTGCTTTTGTTTATTTGAATAGTCTCTCTCTCTCTCTCTCTCTCTGTCTCTCTCTCTCTCTCCTTTTTAGTTACTCTGGCTAAAGGTTTGTCAATTTTGTCTAACTTTTCAGGAAAGAAACCTCTGCTTTATTGATCTTTTTTAAATTTAAATTTCATTTATTTTTCTCTGATCTTTATTATTTGTTTTCTGTTACTAATATTGGATTTGATTTGCTCTTGCTTTTCAGTTCTTTAAGATTAGGTTGCTTATTTGAAGTTTTTTTGTAGGCATTTATAGCTGTAAACTTCACTCTTAACACTGCTTTTGCTGTATCCTATAGGTTTTGGTTTGTTTTGTTTCATTATCATTTGTTTCAAGACATTTTCCAATTTCCTTATTAATTTATTCGTTGACCCACTTGTCATTTAGGAGCATATTTTTAAGGTTCCATGTATTTGTATAGTTTCCCAAATTCCTCTTGTTGTCAATTTCTAATTTTATTCCATTGTGATCAGAGAGGATACTTGATATTATTTCAATTAAAAAATGTTTTAAGACTTGTTTTGTGAACTGGCATATGGTGTGTCATTAAGAATGATTATGTGCTGAGGAAAAGAATGTATATTCTGCAGCCCTTGGATGAAATATTCTATAAATATCTCATAGGTCCATTTGGTCTATAGTGCAGATTAAGTTGGATGTTTCTTTGTAGATTTTCTGTCTGGAAGATCTGTCCAGTGTTTAGAGTGTGAAGTGTTGGAGACTCCAGCAATTATTGGATTGGGGCCTATATTTTACTTTAGCTCGAGTAATATACTTTATATATCTTGGTGCTTTAGTGTTGGGTGCATACATATTTGCAATTGTTATATTCTCTTACTGAATTGACCTCTTTATCATTATATAGTGACCCTTTTTGTCACTTCATATAGTTTTTGTTTTCAAATGTATTTTGTCTGATGTTATCATGGCTACTTCTGCTCTTTTTTGGTTTTTAATGGCATGGGATTTTTTTTTTTTTTTTATCATTTAATTTGTAGTCTGCATGTGTCTTTAGCAGTGAAATGTGTGTTTTTTTTTTTTTTTTTTTTTTTTGGTTTTTTTTTTTTTTTTTTTGAGACGGAGTCTCGCTGTGTCGCCCAGGCTGGAGTGCAGTGGCCGGATCTCAGCTCATTGCAAGCTCCGCCTCCCGGGTTTTTACGCCATTCTCCTGCCTCAGCCTCCCGAGCAGCTGGGACTACAGGCGCCCGCCACCTCGCCCGGCTAGTTTTTCTGTATTTTTTAGTAGAGACGGGGTTTCACCGTGTTAGCCAGGATGGTCTCGAACTCCTGACCTCGTGATCCGCCCATCTCGGCCTCCCAAAGTGCTGGGATTACAGGCTTGAGCCACCGCGCCCGGCCGAAGTGTGTTTCTTATAGGGAACAGAACATTGGGTCTTGTTTTGTTTTTTATCCATTCAGCTGCTCCATGTCTTTTCAATGGAGAGTTTAAGTCATTTACATTCAATGTTATTACTGCTAAGTATGGACTAATTCCTACCATTTTGTTATTTTTCTTTGTGGTTGTGTTGTGGTCTTATCTTCTTTCTGTTTTTTTTTTTTTTTTCCTCGTGTCTTCATTTCAGTGATGGTAATTTTCTCTGATGCTATAATTTTATTTATTATATTTTATTTTTCATTGTATGTTATTTGGTCCAAGGTTACCATGATGGTCGGAAATACTATCTTATAACTAATTTTCTAATTGATAACACTTAATGCTGTTTTTATAAACAAGCAAAGAAAACCTAATAATCTATGACTTTTTATCTCTCCACATTATAACTTTTTGTTGCTACTATTTATATATATTATTGTGTTATTACTTGAAAAGTGACTGTAGTTATTATTTTTGATTGGTTTGTCATTTAATCTTTCTACTCAGGATAAGAGTAGTTCACATACCACACTTACACTGTTATAATATTCT
>NW_020260922.1:0-3765 GCF_003255815.1 Theropithecus gelada
CGGGCCCCGCTCCTGCCTCCCAGTGGCCTCACTAGGCCCCGCTCATTCGTCACGGGGAACGGCCTTTCCGGGCCCAGCCTTTGCCTTTTGGCGGCCTCTCCAGGTCCCGAACTTCCTCAGGCCGGCCTCTCCAGGCCCAGTTGCGGCCTCCCGGGCTCCCTTCCGGGCCCAGCTCATCCTGCTCCCGGCTGCGGCCGCGGGCCCAGCCCCGGCCTCACGACAACCTCTTTGGACTCGACTCCGGCCTAGCTCCCGCTCCGCGGCCTTTGTAGGCCCCAAACGTCCTGAAGCCGGGCCCCACGGTGGCCTCTCCGGGCCCGGCTCCTGCCCTCCGACGACGTCTCCACGCCCCAGACTTCCTCCAGCCAGCCTCTCCAGGCCCAGCTCCTCCTCCCGGCGGCCTCTGCAGGCCCACGCTGGCCTCGAGTCGGCCTCTCCAGGTCTCGCTCCTGCTCCCGGCGGCCCCTGCGGGCCCAACTCGTCGCCCAGTCAGCCTCCGCCGGCCCAGCTCCTGCGTCTCTGCGGCCTTTCCAGCTGCCAGACTTCCTCATGTCAGGCTCTCCAGGCCCAGCGCCTCCTGCCTGCCACTGGCCTCTTGAGGCCCAGCCCCGCTCATGCCTCTCGGCGGCCTCCTCAGGCCCACGACTTGACCTCCAGTCGGCCTGTCGCCAGGCCCAGCCTCCTGCCTCCCGAAGGCCTGCACAGGCCCAGCCTCTGCCTCCCAACGGACTCTCCACGCCCAGCTCTCGCCTGACTGGGGACTCCCCAGGCCAGAGCTCCTCCTGCCTTTGGGCAGCTGCGCCAGGCCCGGCTCCTGCCTCCCAGTGGCCTCACTAGGCCCCGCTCATTCGTCACGGGGAACGTCCTTTCCGGGCCCAGCCTTTGCCTTTTGGCGGCCTCTCCAGGCCCCGAACTTCCTCAGGCCGGCCTCTGCAGGCCCAGTTGCGGCCTCCCGGCCTCCCGTCCGGGCCCAGCTCCTCCTGCTCCCGGCTGCGGCCGCGGGCCCAGCCCCGGCCTCACGACAATCTCTTTCAACTCGGCTCCGGCACAGCTACCGCTCCGCGGCCTTTGTAGGCCCCAAACGTCCTGAGGCCGGGACCCACGGTGGCCTCTCCGGGTCCGGCTCCTGCCCTCTGACGGCGTCTGCACGCCCCAGACTTTCTCCAACCAGCCTCTCCAGGCCCAGCTCCTCCTCCCGGCGGCCTCTGCATTCCCACGCTGGCCTCAAGTCGGCCTCTCCAGGGCTCGCTCCCGCTCCCGGCAGCCCCTGCGGGCCCAACTCGTCGGCCAGTCGGCCTCCGCCGGCCCAGCTCCTGCCTCTCCGCGGCCTCTCCAGTTGCCAGACTTCCTCAGGTCAGTCTCCTCAGGCCCAGCTCCTCCTGCCTGCCACTGGCCTCTGGAGGCCGAGCCCCGCTCACGCGTCTGGGCGGCCTCCTCAATCCGACGACTTGACCACCAGGTGGCCTCGCCAGGCACAGCCTCCTGCTTCCGAAGGCCTGCAGAGGCCCAGCTTCTGCCTCCCACTGGACTCTCCACGCCCAGCTGTCGCCTGATTGCGGCCTCCCCAGGCCAGAGCTCCTCCTGCCTTTGGGCAGCTGCGCCGGGCCCCGCTCCTGCCTCCCAGTGGCCTCACTAGGCACCGCTCATTCGTCACGGGGAACGGCCTTTCCGGGCCCAGCCTTTGCCTTTTGGCGGCCTCTCCAGGCCCCGAACTTCCTCAGGCCGGCCTCTCCAGGCCCACTTGCGGCCTCCCGGCCGGGCCCAGCTCCTTCTGTTTCCTGCTGCGGCCGCAGGCCCAGCCCCGGCCCGATGACAACCTCTTTGGACTCGGCTCCGGCCCACCTCCCGCTCCGCGGCCTTTGTAGGCCCAAACGTCCTGAAGCCGGGCCCCACGGTGGCCTCTTCGGGCCCGGCTCCTGCCCTCCGAAGGCGTCTCCACGCCCCAGACTGTCTCCAGGCAGACTCTCCAGGCCCAGCTCCTCCTCCCGGCGGCCTCTGCAGGCCCACGCTGGCCTCGAGTCGGCCTCTCCAGGGCTCGCTGCTGCTCGCGGCGGCCCCTGGGGGCCCAACTCGTCGGCCAGTCGGACTCCGCCGGCCCAGCTCCTGCCTCTCCGCGGCCTCTCCAGCTGCCAGACTTCCTCAGGTCAGCCTCTCCAGGCCCAGCTCCTCCTGCCTGCCACTGGCCTTTTGAGGCCCAGCCCCGCTCAGCCTCTTGGCGGCCTCCTCAGGCCCCGGACTTGACCTCCAGTCGGCCTCGCCAGGCCCAGCCTCCTGCCTCCCGAAGGCCTGCACAGGCCCAGCCTCTGCCTCCCAGCGGACTCTCCACGCCCAGCTCTCGCCTGACTGCGGCCTCCCCAGGCCAGAGCTCCTCCTGCCTTTGGGCAGCTGCGCCGGGCCCCGCTCCTGCCTCCCAGTGGCCTCACTAGGCCCCGCTCCTTTGTCACGGGGAACGGCCTTTCCGGGCCCAGCCTTTGCCTTTTGGCGGCCTCTCCAGGTCCAGTCGTTTTTTAAGCCGTCCTGTCCGGATTCAGTTGCTGCATCTCATCATCCCCTTCCTGCCCAGGTGTTCCTCCCAGTTTTGGCTGCTGCTGAAATTTTTCCTCACGACAATCTGTTTTGGACAAAACTCCTGTCCAGCTCCTCGTGGCCATTTAGACTGAGAAGTTTCTCAAGTCCAGCTCTCCAATTTCACTGCTTTCCTTGTGGCAACGTGAGCTGTCACAGCTTTTACCTGACTATAACTTCTCCAGACTGCCTTTGCAGCCTCACATTGGTGTTTCTAGGCTCAGATGCTGCATTTTGGTTTTTTCAAGTTGCCCGTCTCTTTCCTTGTGCCTGTATCCCACGTCCCAGCTCCTGTCTTATTGTGTTGTGTGTTTATACTAGCTCCTGTCTCACGATGGGCTCTTCTCGCCCACCTTCAGCATTGTAGTGGACAGTCAAGCCCATCCTCTGCCTCTTCGTGGCCTTTTCTCCCTTTCCTCTTGCCCCACAGTCACCTCTTCTGGATCCATCTTTTTAATCTTTGGTGTTCAAGAGTATGAAGGAGCCTAAAGCTTCCCTGGACTCTTATTTATTGGTAAGTTTAAAGCAGAGTGCCTTAGCAAAACACCTGCCTCTTCTTTTAACCTTGAGAATGGATTTGTGACAAATTTATAATAAATTCTACCTGTGTGGTTTCATACCGATTTTTGTTTTATTTAGTGTCTCATCATTTGACTTTACTTTTTTTTTGTGTGGGAATGGGAATGAGCCTCTACTTGGGCCCGTTTTCTTCACTCTGAACATGGTGGCTTCTCACTTCATGTCTTCTGTATTTATGTTGTTTACAGTTACGTTTTTTTTAGGGTCTTGCTCTGTCACCCAGGCTGGAGCGGAGTCGTGTGATCATGGCTCACTGCAGCCTTGGCCTTTTGGCCTGAAGTTATTCTCCCAATTGAGCATCTTGAGTAGCTGATACTACAGGCACATGCCACCATGCCTGGCTAATTTCTGATTTTTTCTGAGAGATTTGTTCTCACTATGTTGCTCAGGCTGTTCCCAGACTTTTGGACACAAGCAATCCTTTTGCCTGAGCCTCCCAAAGTGCTGAGATTACAAGCATAAACTACCATACCTGGCTTGCTTTTTGTTTGTCATGAACTATTAGGAGTTTGCTTTTTGATTAATATACTATTTCTATATAGATTTATGTAGATATAGACAGTTTAAATTTTTCATGGATACCAATTTTTTCCCTTTCTTTGAGGCAAAGTACCACTTTTC
>NW_020260923.1:0-3763 GCF_003255815.1 Theropithecus gelada
TCACTGCAACCTCCACCTCCCAGGTTCAAGCAATTCTCCTGCCTCAGCCTCCCAAGTAGGTGGTGCTACAGGTGCCTGCTATCACCCACCTAATTTTTGTATTTTGAGTAGAGACGGGATTTCACCATATTGGCCAGGCTGGTCTGGAACTCCTGACCTCATGACCCACACACCTTGACCTCCCAAAGTGCTGGGATTACAGACGTGAGCCATCGCACCCGGCCCCTTATCTATAGTTAATAATGCTTCAATAAACATAGGAGTGAAAATACCTCTTCAAGATAGTGATTTTTATTGTTCTTTGGATATTTAGACGTGAGATTGCTGAATCACATGATAGTTTTATTTTTAATTATTTGATGAGCCTGCATGCCATTTTCCATAATGGCTTTACCAATTTACACTCCCAGTGAGTGTGTACAAAGGTTCCTTTTCTCTATATTCTTGGTAACACTTGCTTTCTTTTGAATTTTTGATAAATATCACCTTAATATGTGTTTGAATGCTAACTCATTGTGGTTTTGATTTGCATTTTTCTTAGAATTACTAATGGCTTCTTTAAAAAACTAGTTTTTTGGCCATGTTTTAAAAGAATGTGTTACTTTTCATTATTTTTACTTTGGGGGGTTAAGGTGTATGAGTTTCTTGCTGATTTTGAACACTAATCCTTTATCTGATACTTGGCATACAGGTATTTTTCTCCAATTCTGTAGATAGCCTTTTAATGTCACAGACAGTTTTTTGCTATGCAGTAGAAACTTTTTAGCTTGATGTAGTCCCACTTTTTTTTTTTTCCTGTGCTTTTGGTGTCAAATACAAAAAAATGTTGCTTAGGAACAATGCCAAAGAATTTTGCTCAGTGTTGTCTTCTAGAAGATTTATGGTTTCAAGTTCAATGTTTAAGTCTTTAATATATTTTAAATTAATTGTATGTATGCTGTAAAGGTTGGGTGCAATTTATTTTTGCATATGGATATCCCGTTTTACAATCACCATTTATTGAAGAGTTTATTCTTTCACCGTTGTATGCTTATATGCCTTTGTTGAAAATTTATTGACTGTATATGATGGATATATTTTATATATATCTGAGTTCTCTATTCTGTTCCATTGGCTTATGTGTTTGTGTTTATGCCAACATTTTGCAGTTTTGATGACTACAGCTTTGCTATATAGCTTGAAATTAGACAGCATACTGCTTCTAGCTTTGTCCCTCTTGCTCAAAATAGCTTTATTTGAGATCTTTTATAATTCCATACAAACCGGGTTTTTTTAAAATTTGTATTGAAAATACTATTGAAATTCTCATATAATTTGCTTTAAATATGTACATCAATTTGAGTAGTATGAATGGTTTTTTGGTTTTCTTTTTTCGAGATGGAGTCTCACCCTATCACCAGGCTGGAGTGCAGTGGCGTAATCTCAGCTCACTGCAACCTCCACCTCCTGGGTTGAAGCGATTCAATTCTCATTCCTCAGCCTTCTGAGTAGCTGGTATTACCGGCATGCAGCACCACACGCAGCTAATTTTTGTATTTTTAGCAGAGATGGGGTTTCACCATACCAGGATGGTCTCGATCTCCTGACCTCATGATCCACCCACCTCAGCCTCCCAAAGTGCTGGGATTACAGGTTTGAGTCACTGTGCCTGGCCAGTATGAATGTTTTAATACTAATTTTTATAATCCATGAACACTAAGTATTTTTAAATTTGTCTTTTCTATAATTGCCTCCACTTAATCTTTTACAGTTTTGTTGTACAAATCTTTTACCTTCTTTACTATGTTTATTCCTAAGTATGAGGTGGGTGCAAATGTAATTGTGGTTTTTGCCATTACCAACCTAATACATTTACCATAACATCTAAAAGAATAAAGTAACTGTCTTCTTGATTTTTCCCAGATATCTGTTGGGGTATAAAACTGCAATTGATTTTTTTGTATATTGATATAGTACCCTGCAAACCTACTGACTGTGTTTACTAGTTTTAACTTTTTTTTCATGTAATGATGAGTACACTGGCCTGTGTTTACACATTAATTGATAGTTTTTATTAACATACCACAGTGCTCAAAAGTGTGTTCTGTTGTATTTTTGCTGTGACAACTTCTATGGCATCTTTTAGTCCTAATCTCTTTTTTAAAATGCACTTGTTTGGTATTTGATAATAACGTGTCTATGGTTACTTTTCAACTGTGCAACACATTTATCTCCATGCTAAGTCAAACTTTCTAATGAAGTTTTTTTAAATAGTTTTATGAACATTTATTGTAAATCAAAACAGTAAATTTTTTTGATAGTTTTAAAGTTACTAAGATTGAGAATGTCAATTTTTCACTGCTCATCAATCTGTGGGTTCCTTATTTTAAACAATTATATATGAAGTCTATATATATGTGTGTGTGTGCGCGCGCGTAATGGCTAAGAATCTTGCCTAATATATTGTATGCACTAAGCCAGTACTAATAAAATTATTCATCAAATTATCATCTTCACACCATTCTTCAAATGGCATATTATTTGTTCTAATTAAAAACTATGTTTCTGTCTTATGTAAATATCAACAAAAATTAGGTCTACTTGGTCTGCCCTCTTGAGAAAATCCAAAGTTAAATGGTAGTTTTACTAATTTCCTTTACATTCAGTACCTTATTTTCCTCACACAATAAATGTAAACATTAAGGGTAACATCATACTTAAATGATCCATCCCACAACAGACAGACTTTGGGTCATTCACTGACTGGGCTGAAGCCTCACTCTATATTATTTCTGATTTTTTCATGTTAACAGCATAGAAAATCTATTAAACATGGAATGTTATAAATTAGAAATTAATATCTTGGATGTACAAATTATAAAAACTGAAAAATATAAAATAAATATTTATATATTATGAATTGTTACTCAAGTAAAGCAAAAGCATTTTTAAAATATTTTCAAAAAGAAAAGTCCAGGCAAAATAACCTACATGAAACATTCTACCAATATTCAATAAATAATTAATACTAATTCTTCAGCAGAAAATACTTCCAAAAAATGAAGATGAGGGAACATTTTCCAATTCATTGTACAGGCCAGTATTACTGTAATACCAAGGCCAGACACAAGTATAAACAGAAGGTCTGTATCAAAAGTGCCATATTCACGTAGACACATACAGCCTCAGAAAACGTTAGCACGCTAAATTCAGGCACTTCAAATATCACTATACACCAAGAACAAGTGTGACTGTTTTGTAAATGTAGTTGTGACTTAATATATAAAATTCAATCAAGATAATGCCCAGTATTAGCAAAGAGCAAGAAGTGATCCTTTCAATAGGCACAGAGAAATTTACAAATGTCAAGCATCCATTCCTGACAAAACTCTCAGGAAACTACTAACAGAAAAAGATTCTGAGACCCACTAAGAGGTATCTATACAAAACTCCACAGCTAACATCACACTGAATGGTGACAGACTCGCGCTTCTTTACCTGAAAGTTTGAGAAGACAAGACTTTCCACTTTAACCACTCTATTCAGCGTTGCACTGGAGGTATTAGCCAGGGAAATTCTACAATAGAAAGAAATTGTCCAGATTGTAAAATAAAAGTAGAACTGTCATTATTCCAAATGAAATAATTTTCTGAAAAAAAAGAAAAGGATTCACTAAAATATCACTAGAATTAATACACGATTTTATCAGGGGTTTTTAAGAACTGTGCAGGGTGGGATGCTAGGTGCACAGGTTCAGTGCATAAACATACATCTTTAGGAGGCC
>NW_020260924.1:0-3763 GCF_003255815.1 Theropithecus gelada
TTTAGGGAGTGAGAACTGCAGGAGCGACCTTATCCCACGCTGTTTCAACAAGCCCCGTGGGCCAATGGCCGTGGCCCAGGAGCCGCAGGGTCTTCATGGACTGAGCCAGTGGAGAGTGGGTCTTGGACTCCTCTGATTGCACTTTTCCATCATCCCAACGATGTGGTAGTTTTAAGTCATGAAGACGGGCATTTCTAGAGAGAAGAGACTACAACCTGGGAAAGAACAGACAGAATCAGAAATATTAGAACTAGTTACAGTAACAACTTCAGTTTCTAGGGAGCTTGGAGAGGTATTGGCTCTTGAACTGTGTGATGTACTTATGTCATCAAAAACAAATACATTCTAAGGATGGGTGACTGCTAAGATACTTATTTATTTTTTATATATTATATATATTTACATGTTTTATATATTTTTGCATTTTATATATATATATTTATATTTATATTTATATTTTGTGTGTGTGTGTGTCTTTTTTGTAACGTACAATCTCACTTTGTCACCCGGGCTGCAGTGCAATGACGCCATGTCGCCTCACTGTAGCCTGGACATCCTGGGTTCAAGCGATTCTCCTACCTCAGCCCCATAAGAAGCTGAGACTGCAGGCATGTGTCACTGTGCCAGGCTAATTTTTGTGTGTCTGTGTGTGTATTTTTGTATTTTTGGTAGAGACGGGTTTCTCCATGTTGCCCTGGCTGATCTTGAACTCCTGAACTCAATGGATTCACCCACCTTCACCTTGGACTCCTAAACTGGTAGGATTACAGGCACTGCGCCGGGCCCTAGATATTTAAATGACTTCTGTAATATGGGTCCTTTTGTGAAAAACAACCTGGTGGGTTTCATTTGTTGTATTAATACATCTGTTTTCCAGGTTGACAGTTATACTTTGCCACAGAAGCAGTAAATCCATTTCCTTTTAGGTTGTCTTTTCCATAAACCTCACCAGCAGATCATGAAGGCTCCCTAGGTGTCCATTTTCCTCCTGCAACCACTGAAGTGAACAATCAGATGTCCTCAACTCCCCTTGGATCTTCCACATTGAACCTCATTTCCCTCATCTCCTTCCTAAATTTCATTAGCGTCAGTCAGCTTTGAGCTTCCAGGCTTCACGTCAACAGCCCGCTTCTGATGCATTTTTTAATGTTGTATAGACAAACACTGGCATTTTGAAGCAACAGAAATGAGCATGATAGAAATTAAGTGACTTGTGGAGAAATTACGGTTTTTTTCCTCTGATGTGCAGAGTTCTGTTTTGTAAAGTGTGCACATGTCTGCAGAGATCCTTTGCTTTCCAATAGTTTAAGACAAATTCAAGGCACCACCCAGAGGGATTGACTTGCAGTTGAATTGTGGTAGTTTCTCCTGGTCTGCTTAGGAAAAGAATTGTTTTTCCAAGTTGTTTCATGATACTTGTTTAATTTCCCAGAATAAAAATAAGTAATGAATATTCTGAAGTGGGTCATTATCCTAAATCTTCACCCTCATGATCCCAAGGAGAGTCCTGAAGGTATGATGTCCCAGCAGAATTCTTGTGATTTAGGCCTTAAAAATACAGACACTTATTCCCAGTCCTCGATCAAGCATTGTGCCCTTCATGCCTGGGCTACTCAGGGATGCTTCCCCTAGTATCCTCCCTTACCCCCATTCATTTATTTGACATCACAGGAGTCTACCAAAGTCAAAGAACCTTTGTGTTTTGTCTCTCCTGAAGGGTCCTAAGCTCCTTCTGACGGGCTACAGAAAGGCGTTCATTTTTGGAGATTATTCAACGTTGATCGCGTGGTTTTGCTGACAGTGAGGTCCCTTACGGGTTTGTACATGCTACTGAATGGTGGAGTTTACAAGTTATTATCAAAGTGCAAATGAAACACTTAACAAAATTAGCCAAATCTAAGACTTTAAAGCAAATAGTCATACATTTCTGAGGATTGAAATCACAGAGTATCTTCTCTCCCTTTTGAGCTGGAAAAGGCCAAATACACACACACACACACACACACACACACACACACACACACACGCACACGCACACACATATACATATATATGAATATGTATGATATATATATGCATATATACGATATATATAATGAAATTACTGAACATTCAAGTAGACTTTAAAAAACATGGGTAGGGTTCACCTTATTTCTTTCCATCAGTCATCAGTGTTCTCCTGACATACTGGAAGAGGCTGGAGATACTCACATCTACAACTCAGGATTCCTATGTCCTATGGGTTCAGTTGTGTGTCCCGATGCCCCTGCCCCTGCCCCACCAAATACATGAAATGGACTCCTAACCTCTCATCTCTATTCCACTTAAAGATGCTTTCTTTACTGGGGTACTCAAGTTAAATTACATTCATTAGGGGATATCACCACTGATTTCACATAAATACAAACTACATCAGAAAATACTATAAACACTGCTATAAACGTAAACTGGAAAATCTAGAAGAAATGGATAAATTCCTGGACACATACACCCTCCCAAGTCTAAACCAAGAAGAACTCGAATCCCTGAGTGAACCAATATCAAGTTCTGAAACTGAGGCAGTAAATAATAGCCTACCAACTTAAAAAAGACCAGGATCAGGCAGATTCACAGCCAAATTCTACCAGAGGTACAAAGAGGAGCTTGTACCATTCCTTCTGAAACTATTCCGAACAAGAGAAAAAGAGGGACTCCTCCCTAACTCATTTTTTGAGGCCAGTATCATCCTGATACCAAAGCCTGGCAGAGACACAACAACAACAAAAATAGAAAATTTCGGACCAATACCCCTGATGAACATTGATGCCAAAATCCTCAATAAAATACTGACAAACCAAATCCAGCAGCATATCAGAAAGCTTATTTACCACAATGAAGTCAGCTTCATGCCTGGGATGCAAGGCTGGTTTAACATACGCAAATCGATAAAAGTAATTCATCACATAAACAGAATCAATGACAAAAACACATGATTGGGCAAAAGATATGAACAGACACTTCTCAAAAGAAGACATTCATACAGCCAACAGACACATGAAAAAATGCTCATCATCACTCGCCATCAGAGAAATGCAAATCAAAACCACAATGAGATCCCATCTCACACCAGTTAGAATGGCAATCATTAAAAAAATCAGGAAACAACAGGTGCTGGAGAGGATGTGGAGAAATAGGAACACTTTTACACTGTTGATGGGACTGTAAACTAGTTCAACCATTGTGGAAAACAGTGTGGCGATTCATCAAGGATCTAGAACTAGAAATACCATTTGACCCAGCCATCCCATTACTGGGGATATACCCAAAGGATTATAAGTCATGCTGCTATAAAGACACATGCACACGTATGTTGATTGCGGCACTATTCACAATAGCAAAGACTTGGAATCAACCCAAATGTCCATCAGTGACAGACTGGATTAAGAAAATGTGGCACATATACACCATGGAATACTATGCAGCCATAAAAGAGGATGAGTTCGCGTCCTTTGTAGGGACATGGATACAGCTGGAAACCATCATTCTCAGCAAACTATCACGAGAACAGAAAACCAAATACCGCATGTTCTCACTCATAGGTGGGAATTGAACAATGAGATCACTTGGACACAAGAAGGGGAACATCACACAAGGGGTCCTATTGTGGGGAGGGGCGAGGGGGAGGGGGGAGGGATAGCATTAGGAGATATACCTAATGTAAATGATGAGTTAATGGGTGCAGCACACCAACATGGCACATGTATACATATGTAACAAACCTGCA
>NW_020260925.1:0-395 GCF_003255815.1 Theropithecus gelada
TCTTCCTAGCCTTATTTCTCTGGAATCTGAGAACAGATATTTCGGATCCCTTTGAAGACTATAGGGCTAAAGGAAATATCCTCCGATAACAAAGAGAAAGAAGCTTTCTGAGAAACTTCTTTGTGTTCTGTGAAATCATCTCACAGAGTTACAGCTTTCCCGTCAAGAAGCCTTTCGCTAAGACAGTTCTTGTGGAATTGGCAAAGTGATATTTGGAAGCCCATAGAGGGCTATGGTGAATAAGGAAATATCCTCAGATGAAATCTGGAAAGAAGCTTTCTGAGAAACTGCTGAGTGTTCTGTTAATTCATCTCACAGAATTACATCTGTATTTCGTGGATCTCTTTCTTAGCCTTATTTCTGTGGAATCTGAGAACAGATATTTCGGATCCCCT
>NW_020260925.1:490-1827 GCF_003255815.1 Theropithecus gelada
AGAAAGAAGCTTTCTGAGAAACTTCTTTGTGCTCTGTGAAATCATCTCACAGGGTTACAGCTTTCCCCTCAAGAAGCGTTTCGCTAAGACAGTTCTTGTGGAATTGGCAAAGTGATATTTGGAAGCCCATAGTGGGCTATGGTGAAAAAGGAAATATCCTCAGATTAAATCTGGAAAGAAGCTTTCTCAGAAACTTCTTAGTGTTCTGTTAATTCATCTCACAGAGTTACATCTGTATTTGGTGGATCTCTTTACTATCCTTATTTCTGTGGAATTTGAGAACAGATATTTCGGATCCATTTCAAGACTATAAGGCCAAAGGAAATATCCTCCGATAACAAAGAGAAAGAAGCTTTCTGAGAAAATTCTTTGTGTTCTGTGAAATCATCTCACAGAGTTACAGCTCTCCCCTCAAGAAGCTTTTGGCTAAGACAGTTCTTGTGGAATTGGCAAAGTGATATTTGGAAGCCCATAGAGGGCTATGGTGAAAAAGGAAATATCCTCAGATGAAATCTGGAAAGAAGCTTTCTGAGAAACTGCTTAGTGTTATGTTAATTCATCTCACAGAGTTACATCTGTATTTCGTGGATCTCTTTGCTAGCCTTGTTTCTGTGGAATCTGAGAACAAATATTTCGGATCCCATTGAAGACTATAGGGCCAAAGGAAATATCCTCTGATAACAAAGAGAAAGAAGCTTTCTGAGAATCTTCTTTGTGTTCTGTGAAATCATCTCACAGAGTTACAGCTTTCCCGTCAAGAAGACTTTTGCTAAGACTGTTCTTGTGGAATTGGCAAAGTGATATTTGGAAGCCCATAGAGGGCTACGGTGAAAAAGCAAATATCCTCAGATGAAATCTGGAAAGAAGCTTTCTGAGAAACTGCTTAGTGTTCTCTTAATTCATCTCACAGAGTTACATCTGTATTTCGTGGATCTCTTTGCTAGCCTTATTTCTGTGGAATCTGAGAACAGATATTAAGTGTCCCTTTGAAGACTCTAGGGCCAAAGAAAATATCCTCCGATAAAAAACCGAAAGAAGCTTTCTGAGAAACTTCTTTGTGTTCTTTGAAATCATCTCACAGAGTTACAGCTTTCCCGTCAAGAAGCCATTCGCTAAGACAGTTCTTGTGGAATTGGCGAAGTGATATTTCGAAGCCCATAGAGGGCTATGGTTAAAAAGTAAATATCCTCAGATGAAATCTGGATATAAGCTTTCTGAGAAACTGCTTAGTGTTCTGCTAATTCATCTCACAGAGTTACATCTGTATTTCGTGGATCTCTTTGCTAGCCTTATTTCTGTGGAATCTGAGAACAGATATTTCGGATCCCTTTGAAGAC
>NW_020260925.1:1871-3762 GCF_003255815.1 Theropithecus gelada
ATCCCTTTGAAGACTATAGGGCCAAAGGAAATATCCTCCGATAACAAAGAGAAAGAAGATTTCTGAGAAACTTCTTTGTGTTCTGTGAAATCATCTCAGAGAGATACAGCTTTCCCTTGAAGAAGCCTTTCTCTAAGACAGTTCTTGTGGAATTGGCAAAGTAATATTTGGAAGCCCATACAGGGCAATGGTGAAAAAGGAAATATGCTCAGATGAAATCTGGAAAGAAGGTTTCTGAGAAACTGCTCTGTGATGTGTGACTTCCCACCACAGAGTTACATCTGTGTTTCGTGGATCTCTTTGCTAGCCTTATTTCTGTGGAATCTGAGAACAGGTATTTCGGATCCCTTTGAAGACCATAGGGCCAAAGGAAATATCCTCCAATACCAAAGAGAAAGAAGTTTTCTGAGAAACCTCTTTGTGTTCTGTGAAATCATCTCACAGGGTTACAGCTTTCTCCTCAAGAAGCTTTTCGCTAAGACAGTTCTTGTGGAATTGGCAACGTGATATTTGGAAGCCCATAGAGGGCTATGGTGAAAATGGAAATATCCTCAGATGAAATCTGGAAAGAAGATATCTGAGAAACTGCTTAGTGTTCTGTTAATGCATCTCACAGAGTTACATCTGTATTTCGTGGATCTCTTTGATAGCCTTATTTCTGTGGAATCTGAGAACAGATATTTCGGATCCCTTTGAAGACTATAGGGCCAAAGGAAATATCCTCCGATAACAAAGAGAAAAAAGCTTTCTCAGAAACTTCTTTGTGTTCTGTGAAATCATCTCACAGAGTTACACCTTTCACCACAAGAAGCCTTTCACTAAGACAGTTCTTGTGGTATTCGCAAAGTGATATTTGGAAGCCCATAGAGGGCTATGGTCAAAAAGGAAATATCCTCAGATGACATCCGGAAAGAAGATTTCTGAGAAACTGCTTAGTGTTCTCTTAATTCATCTCATAGAGTTACATCTGTATTTCGTGGATCTCTTTGCTAGCCTTATTTCTGTGGAATGTGAGAACAGATATTTCGGATCCCTTTGGAGACTATAGGGCCAAAGGAAATATCCTCCGATAACAAAGAGAAAGAGGCTTTCTTAGAAAATTTTTTGTGTTCTGGGGAATCATCTGACAGAGTTACAGCTTTCCCCTGAAGAAGCCTTTCGCTAAGACAGTTCTTGTGAAATTGGCAAAGTGATATTTCGAAGCCCATAGAGGGCAATGGTGAAAGAGGAAATATCCTCAGATGAAATCTGGAAAGAATCTTTCGGAGAAACAGCTTAGTGTTCTGCTAATTCATCTCAGAGAGTTACATCTGTATTTCGTGGATCTCTTTGCTAGCCTTATTTCTGTGGAATCTGAGAACAGATACTTCGGATCCCTTTGAAGACTATAGGGCCAAAGGAATTAGCCTCCGATAACAAAGAGAAAGAAGCTTTCTGAGAAACTTCTTTGTGTTCTGTGAAATCATCTCACAGAGTTACAACTTTCCCCTCAAGAAGACTTTCACTAAGACAGTTCTTGTGGAATTGGCAAAGTGATATTTGGAAGCCCATAGAGGGCTATGGTGAAAAAGGAAATATCCCCAGAAGAAATCTGGAAACAAGCTTTCTGAGCAACTGCTTAGTGTTCTTTTAATTCATCTCATAGAGTTACATCTGTTTTTCATGGATCCCTTTGCTAGCCTTATTTCTGTGGAATCTGAGAACAGATTCTTCGGATCGCTTTGGAGACTACAGGGCCAAAGAAATATCCTTCGATAACAAAGAGAAAGAACCTTTCTGAGAAGCTTCTTTGTGTTCTGTGAAATCATCTCACAGAGTTACAGCTTTCCCGTCCAGAAGCCTTTCGCTAAGACAGTTCTTGTGGAATTGGCAAAGTGATATTTGGAAGCCC
>NW_020260926.1:0-3762 GCF_003255815.1 Theropithecus gelada
GCTTTTGCTGCCGTTGCTTTTGGTGTTTTAGACATGAAGTCTTTGCCCATGCCTATGTCCTGAATGGTACTACCTAGGTTTTCCTCTAGGATTTTTATGGTATTAGGTCTAACATTTAAGTCTCTAATCCATCTTGAATTAATTTTCGTATAAGGAGTAAGGAAAGGATCCAGTTTCAGCTTTCTACTTATGGCTAGCCAATTTTCCCAGCACCATTTATTAAATAGGGAATCCTTTCCCCATTTCTTGTTTCTCTCAGGTTTGTCAAAGATCAGATGGCTGTAGATGTGTGGTATTATTTCTGAGGACTCTGTTCTGTTCCATTGGTCTATATCTCTGTTTTGGTACCAGTACCATGCTGTTTTGGTTACTGTAGCCTTGTAGTATAGTTTGAAGTCAGGTAGCGTGATGCCTCCAGCTTTGTTCTTTTGACTTAGGATTGTCTTGGAGATGCGGGCTCTTTTTTGGTTCCATATGAACTTTAAAGCAGTTTTTTCCAATTCTGTGAAGAAACTCATTGGTAGCTTGATGGGGATGGCATTGAATCTATAAATTACCTTGGGCAGTATGGCCATTTTCACGATATTGATTCTTCCTATCCATGAGCATGGTATGTTCTTCCATTTGTTTGTGTCCTCTTTTATTTCACTGAGCAGTGGTTTGTAGTTCTCCTTGAAGAGGTCCTTTACATCCCTTGGAAGTTGGATTCCTAGGTATTTTATTCTCTTTGAAG
This sequence comes from Theropithecus gelada, assembly GCF_003255815.1. Classification (NCBI taxonomy): domain Eukaryota; kingdom Metazoa; phylum Chordata; class Mammalia; order Primates; family Cercopithecidae; genus Theropithecus; species Theropithecus gelada. The sequence goes on from NW_020260926.1 coordinate 734, forward strand.
CAATTGTGAATGGAAGTTCATTCATGATTTGGCTCTCTGTTTGTCTGTTACTAGTGTATAAGAATGCTTGTGATTTTTGCACATTAATTTTGTATCCTGAGAGTTTGCTGAAGTTTCTTATCAGCTTAAGGAGATTTTGGGCTGAGACAATGGGGTTTTCTAAATATACAATCATGTCATCTGCAAACAGGGACAATTTGACTTCTTCTTTTCCTAACTGAATACCCCTGATTTCTTTCTCTTGCCTAATTGCCCTAGCCAGAACTTCCAACACTATGTTGAATAGGAGTGGTGAGAGAGGGCATCCCTGTCTTGTGCCAGTTTTCAAAGGGAATTTTTCCAGTTTTTGCCCATTCAGTATGATATTGGCTGTGGGTTTGTCATAAATAGCTCTTATTATTTTGAGGTACGTTCCATCAATACCGAATTTATTGAGCGTTTTTAGCATGAAGGGCTGTTGAATTTTGTCAAAAGCCTTTTCTGCATCTATTGAGATAATCATGTGGTTCTTGTCTTTGGTTCCGTTTATATGCTGGATTATGTTTATTGATTTGCGAATGTTGAACCAGCCTTGCATCCCAGGGATGAAGCCCACTTGATCATGGTGGATAAGCTTTTTGATGTGTTGTTGAATCCGGTTTGCCAGTATTTTATTGAGGATTTTTGCATCGATGTTCATCAGGGATATTGGTCTAAAATTATCTTTTTTTGTTGTGTCTCTGCCAGGCTTTGGTATCAGGATGATGTTGGCCTCATAAAATGAGTTAGGGAGGATTCCCTCTTTTTCTATTGATTGGAATAGTTTCAGAAGGAATGGTACCAACTCCTCCTTATACCTCTGGTAGAATTCAGCTGTGAATCCATCTGGTCCTGGACTTTTTTTGGTTGGTAGGCTATTAATTATTGCCTCAATTTCAGAGCCTACTATTGGTCTATTCAGGGATTCAACTTCTTCCTGGTTTAGTCTTGGAAGAGTGTAAGTGTCCAGGAAATTATCCATTTCTTCTAGATTTTCCAGTTTATTTGCGTAGAGGCGTTTATAGTATTCTCTGATGGTAGTTTGTATTTCTGTGGGGTCGGTGGTGATATCCCCTTTATCATTTTTAATTGCGTCGATTTGATTCTTCTCTCTTTTCTTCTTTATTAGTCTTGCTAGTGGTCTGTCAATTTTGTTGATCTTTTCAAAAAACCAACTCCTGGATTCATTGATTTTTTGGAGGGTTTTTTGTGTCTCTATCTCCTTCAGTTCTGCTCTGATCTTAGTTATTTCTTGCCTTCTGCTAGCTTTGGAATGTGTTTGCTCTTGCTTCTCTAGTTCTTTTAATTGCGATGTTAGAGTGTCAATTTTTGATCTTTCCTGCTTTCTCTTGTGGGCATTTAGTGCTATAAATTTCCCTCTACACACTGCTTTAAATGTGTCCCAGAGATTCTGGTATGTTGTATCTTTATTCTCATTGGTTTCAAAGAACATCTTTATTTCTGCCTTCATTTTGTGATGTACCCAGTAGTCATTCAGGAGCAGGTTGTTCAGATTCCATGTAGTTGAGCGGTTTTGATTGAGTTTCTTAGTCCTGAGTTCTAGTTTGATTGCACTGTGGTCTGAGAGACAGTTTGTTATAATTTCTGTTCTTGTACATTTGCTGAGGAGTGCTTTACTTCCAATTACGTGGTCAATTTTGGAATAAGTACGATGTGGTGCTGAGAAGAATGTATATTCTGTTGATTTGGGGTGGAGAGTTCTATAGATGTCTATTAGGTCTGCTTGCTGCAGAGATGAGTTCAATTCCTGGATATCCTTGTTAACTTTCTGTCTTGTTGATCTGTCTAATGTTGACAGTGGAGTGTTGAAGTCTCCCATTATTATTGTATGGGAGTCTAAGTCTCTTTGTAAGTCTCTAAGGACTTGCTTTATGAATCTGGGTGCTCCTGTATTGGGTGCATATATATTTAGGATAGTTAGCTCTTCCTGTTGAATTGATCCCTTTACCATTATGTAATGGCCTTCTTTGTCTCTTTTGATCTTTGATGGTTTAAAGTCTGTTTTATCAGAGACTAGTATTGCAACCCCCGCTTTTTTTTGCTCTCCATTTGCTTGGTAAATCTTCCTCCATCCCTTTATTTTGAGCCTATGTATGTCTCTGCGTGTGAGATGGGTCTCCTGAATACAGCAGACTGATGGGTCTTGACTCTTTATCCAGTTTGCCAGTCTGTGTCTTTTCATTGGAGCATTTAGTCCATTTACATTTAAGGTTAATATTGTTATGTGTGAACTTGATCCTGCCATTATGATATTAACTGGTTATTTTGCTCGTTAGTTGATGCAGTTTCTTCCTAGCCTCGATGGTCTTTACATTTTGGCATGATTTTGCAATGGCTGGTACCGGTTGTTCCTTTCCATGTTGAGTGCTTCCTTCAGGGTCTCTTGTAAGGCAGGCCTAGTGGTGACAAAATCTCTAAGCATTTGCTTATCTGTAAAGGATTTTATTTCTCCTTCACTTATGAAACTTAGTTTGGCTGGATATGAAATTCTGGGTTTAAAATTCTTTTCTTTAAGAATGTTGAATATTGGCCCCCACTCTCTTCTGGCTTGTAGAGTTTCTGCCGAGAGATCTGCTGTGAGTCTGATGGGCTTCCCTTTGTGGGTAACCCGACCTTTCTCTCTGGCTGCCCTTAAGATTTTTTCCTTCATTTCAACTTTGGTGAATCTGGCAATTATGTGTCTTGGAGTTGCTCTTCTCGAGGAGTATCTTTGTGGCGTTCTCTGTATTTCCTGGATTTGAATGTTGGCCTGCCCTACTAGGTTGGGGAAGTTCTCCTGGATGATATCCTGAAGAGTGTTTTCCAACTTGGTTCCATTTTCCCCCTCACTTTCAGGCACCCCAATCAGACGTAGATTTGGTCTTTTTACATAATCCCATACTTCTTGCAGGCTTTGTTCATTTCTTTTTCTTCTTTTTTCTTTTGGTTTCTCTTCTCACTTCTTTTCATTCATTTGATCCTCAATCGCTGATACTCTTTCTTCCAGTTGA
>NW_020260927.1:0-3762 GCF_003255815.1 Theropithecus gelada
TAGCCCTCTATGGGCATCGAAATATCACTTTGCAAATTCCAAACGAACATGCTTAGCGAAAGGCTTCTTTTTTTTTTTTAAATTTATTTATTATTATCATACTTTAAGTTGTAGGGTACATGTGCATAACGTGCAGGTTTGTTACATATGTATACTTGTGCCATGTTGGTCTGCTGCACCCATGAACTCGTCATTTACATCAGGTATAACTCCCAATGCAATCCCTCCCCCCTACCCCCTCCCCATGATAGGCCCCGGTGTGTGATGTTCCCCTTCCTGAGTCCAAGTGATCTCATTGTTCAGTTCCCACCTATGAGTGAGAACATGCGGTGTTTGGTTTTCTGTTCTTGTGATAGTTTGCTAAGAATGATGGTTTCCAGCTGCATCCATGTCCCTACAAAGGACGCAAACTCATCCTTTTTTATGGCTGCATAGTATTCCATGGTGTATATGTGCCACATTTTCTTAATCCAATCTGTCACTGATGGACATTTGGGTTGATTCCAAGTCTTTGCTATTGTGAATAGTGCTGCAATAAACATACGTGTGCATGTGTCTTTATAGCAGCACAATTTATAATCCTTTGGGTATATCCCCAGTAATGGGATGGCTGGGTCATATGGTACATCTAGTTCTAGATCCTTGAGGAATCGCCATACTGTTTTCCATAATGGTTGAACTAGTTTACAATCCCACCAACAGTGTAAAAGTGTTCCTATTTCTCCACATCCTCTCCAGCACCTGTTGTTTCCTGACTTTTTAATGATCGCCATTCTAACTGGTGTGAGATGGTATCTCATTGTGGTTTTGATTTGCATTTCTCTGATGGCCAGTGATGATGAGCATTTTTTCATATGTCTGTTGGCTGTATGAATGTCTTCTTTTGAGAAATGTCTGTTCATATCCTTTGCCCACTTTTTGATGGGGTTGTTTCTTTTTTTCTTGTAAATTTGTTGGAGTTCTTTGTAGGTTCTGGATATTAGCCCTTTGTCAGATGAGTAGATTGCAAAAAATTTTCTCCCATTCTGTAGGTTGCCTGTTCACTCTGATGGTAGTTTCTTTTGCTGTGCAGAAGCTCTTTAGTTTAATTAGATCCCATTTGTCAATTTTAGCTTTTGCTGCCGTTGCTTTTGGTGTTTTAGACATCTGAAACTATTCCAATCAATAGAAAAAGAGGGAATCCTCCCTAACTCATTTTATGAGGCCAACATCATCCTGATACCAAAGCCTGGCAGAGACACAACAAAAAAAGAGAATTTTAGACCAATATCCCTGATGAACATCGATGCAAAAATCCTCAATAAAATACTGGCAAACCGGATTCAACAACACATCAAAAAGCTTATCCACCATGATCAAGTGGGCTTCATCCCTGGGATGCAAGGCTGGTTCAACATTCGCAAATCAATAAACATAATCCAGCATATAAACGGAACCAAAGACAAGAACCACATGATTATCTCAATAGATGCAGAAAAGGCTTTTGACAAAATTCAACAGCCCTTCATGCTAAAAACGCTCAATAAATTCGGTATTGATGGAACGTACCTCAAAATCATAAGAGCTATTTATGACAAACCCACAGCCAATATCATACTGAATGGGCAAAAACTGGAAAAATTCCCTTTGAAAACTGGCACAAGACAGGGATGCCCTCTCTCACCACTCCTATTCAACATAGTGTTGGAAGTTCTGGCTAGGGCAATTAGGCAAGAGAAAGAAATCAGGGGTATTCAGTTAGGAAAAGAAGAAGTCAAATTGTCCCTGTTTGCAGATGACATGATTCTATATTTAGAAAACCCCATTGTCTCAGCCCAAAATCTCCTTAAGCTGATAAGCAACTTCAGCAAAGTCTCAGGATACAAAATTAATGTGCAAAAATCACAAGCATTCTTATACACCAATAACAGACAAACACAGAGCCAAATCATGAATGAACTTCCATTCACAATTGCTTCAAAGAGAATAAAATACCTAGGAATCCAACTTACAAGGGATGTAAAGGACATCTTCAAGGAGAACTACAAACCACTGCTCAGTGAAATAAAAGAGGACACAAACAAATGGAAGAACATACCATGCTCATGGATAGGAAGAATCAATATCGTGAAAATGGCCATACTGCCCAAGGTAATTTATAGATTCAATGCCATCCCCATCAAGCTACCAATGAGTTTCTTCACAGAATTGGAAAAAACTGCTTTAAAGTTCATATGGAACCAAAAAAGAGCCCGCATCTCCAAGACAATCCTAAGTCAAAAGAACAAAGCTGGAGGCATCACGCTACCTGACTTCAAACTATACTACAAGGCTACAGTAACCAAAACAGCATGGTACTGGTACCAAAACAGAGATATAGACCAGTGGAACAGAACAGAGTCCTCAGAAATAATACCACACATCTACAGCCATCTGATCTTTGACAAACCTGAGAAAAACAAGAAATGGGGAAAGGATTCCCTATTTAATAAATGGTGCTGGGAAAATTGGCTAGCCATAAGTAGAAAGATGAAACTGGATCCTTTCCTTACTCCTTATACGAAAATTAATTCAAGATGGATTGGAGACTTAAATGTTAGACCTAATACCATAAAAATCCTAGAGGAAAACCTAGGTAGTACCATTCAGGACATAGGCATGGGCAAAGACTTCATGTCTAAAACACCAAAAGCAACGGCAGCAAAAGCTAAAATTGACAAATGGGATCTAATTAAACTAAAGAGCTTCTGCACAGCAAAAGAAACTACCATCAGAGTGAACAGGCAACCTACAGAATGGGAGAAAATTTTTGCAATCTACTCATCTGACAAAGGGCTAATATCCAGAACCTACAAAGAACTCCAACAAATTTACAAGAAAAAAACAAACAACCCCATCAAAAAGTGGGCAAAGGATATGAATAGACATTTCTCAAAAGAAGATATTTCCTTTTTCAACGTAGCCATCTATGGGCATTGAAATATCACTTTGCCAATTCCACAAGAACAGGCTTATCAAACGGCTTCTTGAGGGGAAAGCTGTAACTCTGTGAGATGAATTAAGAGAACACTAAGCAATTTCTCAGAAAGCTTCTTTCCAGATTTCATCTCAGCATATTTCCTTTTTCACTACAGCCCTCTAAGGGCATCGAAATATCACTTTGCCAATTCCACAAGAACAGGCTTAGCAAAAGGATTATTGAGAGGAAAGCTGTAATTCTGTGAGATGATTTCACAGAACACAAAGGAATTTCTCAGAAAGCTTCTTTCTCTTTGTGTTCGGAGGATATTCTCTTTGGACATATAGTCTTCAAAGGCATCCGAAATATCCGTTCCCACATTCCACAGAAATAAAGCTAGCGAACAGAATCACGAAATACAGATGTAACTCTGTGAGTGGAGGTCACACATCGCAAAGCAGTTTCTCAGAAAGCTTCTTTCCAGTTTTTTTCTGAGGATATTTTCTTTTTCACCATTGCCCTCTTTGGGCTTCCAAATATCACTTTGCCAATTCCACAAAAACAGGCTTAGCGAACGGCTTCTTGAGGGGAAAGCTGTAACTCTGTGAGATGATTTAACAGAACACTAAGCAGTTTCTCAGAAAGCTTCTTTCCAGATTTCATCTGAGGATACTTCCTTTTTCACCGTAGCCCTCTATGGGCATCGAAATACCACTTTGCCAATTCCACAAGAACAGGCTGAGCGAAAGGCTTCTTGAGGGGAAAGCTGTAACTCTGTGAGATGATTTCACAGAACACAAAGAAGTTTCTCAAAAAGCTTCTTT
>NW_020260928.1:0-3760 GCF_003255815.1 Theropithecus gelada
GGTTTTGAGCGGATCACACCGGATCAGACCAGATGAAGCCGGATCAGTGCGGTTTTGACAGGAGCAGACCGGATCACACCGGATCAGACCGGTTCAAACCGGTGTTGACAGGATCGAAATGGTTTTGACTGGATCAAACCGGATCAGACTGGATCAAACTAGATCAGACCGGATGAAACTGGATCAGACCGGTTCAGACCGTTTCAGACCGGATCAGACCGGTTCAAACCGGTTTTCACCAGATCGAAATGGTTTTGACCAGATCAAACCGGATGAGACCAGATCAAACCGTGTAAAACCAGATCAGACCGGTTCCAAACAATGTTGACCAGATCAGACGGGATCACACCGGTTTTGACCGGATCAAACCGGTTTTGACCGGCTCAGACCGGATCAGATCGGTTCAAACCGGTTTTGACAGGATCGAACCGGTTTTGACTAGATCGGACCGGATCGAACCGGATCAAACCGGATCAGACCGGATCAAAACGGATCAGACTGGTTCAAGTCGGTTGTGACTGGATCAGACCGGATCAAATCGGATCAGACCGGATCAAACCGGTTCAAGCCGGTTTTCACTGGATCAGACCGGATCAAACCGGATCAGCCTGGTTCCAGCCGGTTGTGACCGCATCAGACCGGATCAAAAGGGATCAGACCGGATCAGATTGGATTCAACCGGATCAGACCGGAGCAGACCGGATCAGAACTAATGCGACCCGATCAAACCGGATCAGACTGGTTCAAACCAGTTTTGAACAGATCAAAGCGGATCAGACTGGTTCAAACCGCTTTTGACCGGATCCAACCGGTTTTGACCAGTTCGGACCGTTTCAGACAGGATCAGACCGGATCAGACCGGATCAAACCGGGTCAGACCGGATGAAACCGGTTGTGGACGTATGGAACCGGTTTTGACCGGATGAAACCGGATCAGACAGGACAAAAGCGGAACAAACCGGATCAGACCGGTTCAGACCAGATCAGCCTGGTTCAAGCTGGTTCTGACCGGATCAAACCGGATCAGACCGGATCAGACTGGATCCAACCGGACCAAACCGATTCAAACCGGTTTTGACCGGGTCAGACTGGATCAAACCGGATCAGACCGGATCAGACCGGTTCAAACTGATTTTGAATGGATCGAACCGATTTTCACCTGATCAAACTGGATCAGACCGGTTCAAACCGGTTTTGACTGGATCGAACCGGTTTTAAGCGGATCAAACCGAATCAGACCGGATGAAGCTGAATCAGACCGGTTCAGACCGTTTCAAACCGGATCAGACCGGTTCAAACCGATTTTGACCGGATCAGACCGGATCAAACCGGATCAGACAGGATCAAACCGGAACAAACCGGATCAGACCGGATCGAAATTGTTTTGACCTGATCAAACCGGATCAGACCGGTTCAAACCGGTTTTGACCGCGTCAAACTAGATATAACCGGATGAAAGCGGATCAGACCGGTTCAGACCGTTTCAGACCGGATCAGACCGGTTTAAACCGGTTTTCCTCGGATCAGACCGGATGGAACCGGATGAGACCGGTATAAACCGGTTTTAAGAGGGTCAGACCGGATCAAACCAGTTTTGACCGGATCAAACCGGATCAGAGCGGATCAAACGGGATCAGACCGGATCAAACCGGATCAAACCGGATCAGACCGTTTCGAACCAGTTTTGACTGACTCAGACCGGATCAGACCGGTTCAAACCGGTTTTGACTAGATCGAAATGGTTTTGACCAGATCAAACTGGATCAGACCAGATCAAACTGTATAAAACCGGATCAGACCGGTTCAAACCGCTTTTGACCGGATCAGACCAGATCAAACCGGTTTTCACCGGTATTTTATTTACATGAAGTGTATTATTGGTTATGGGGTTTGTAGGTTTTTCTTCTAAGGCCTCTCCTATTTATGGGGGTTGAGTGTTAATTGTTAGTGGTGTGACTGGTTATGAGATGATTTTAAATTATGGGGGCGGCTTACATGGGTCTGATTCGGATTGATCCCGTTTGATCCGGTCTGATCCGGTTTTAATCGGTCTGATCCGGTTTGATCCGGTCTGATCCGGTCTAAACCGGTTTGAACCGGTCTGATCTTTTCTCAACCAGTGTGATCCGGTTTGATTCGATCAAAACCGGTTTGAACCCGTCAGAACCGGTTTGATCAGGTCAAAAGCGGTTTGAACCCGTCTGAAACGGTTTGATCCGGTCAAAACCGGTTCGATCCGGTCAAAACCGGTTTCAACCTGTCTTATCCGGTTTGATCCGGTCTGATCCGGTGTGATCCTTCAAAACCGGTTCGATCCGGTCAAAACCGGTTTGGACTGCTCTGATCCGGTCTGATCCGGTTTGAATCGATCTGATCCAGTTTGATCCGGTTTCATCCGGTTTGATCCGGTGTGATCCGGTCAAAACCGGTTTGAATCAGTCTGATCCGGTCTCGACCAGTGTAATCCGGTTTGACCCGATTAAAACCGGTTTGAACCATCTGAACCGGTTTGATCCGGTCAAAACCGGTTCGATCCGGTCAAAACCGGTTTGAACAGCTCTGATCCGGTCAAAACCGGTTCGATCCGGTCAAAACTGGTTTGATCCGGTGTGATCCGGTTTGATCCGGTCTCATCCGGTTTGATGAGGTCTGATCTGGTATGAAACGGTCTGAACCGGTCTGATCCGGTTTGATCTGGTCTGATCCTGTTTGATCCGGTCAAAAACGGTTCGATCCGGTCTGATACGGTTTCAACTGATCTGATCTGGTTCGATCCGGTCAAAACCGGTTTGAACCGGTCTGATCCGGTTTCATCTGGTCTGAACCGGTCTGATCCGGTTTGATCCGGTTTGATCCGGTCTGATCTGGTTTTTTCCGGTCAAAACCGGTTCGATCCGGTCAACACCGATTTGATCCGGTCAAAACCGGTTTGATCCCGTCAAAACCGGTTCGATCCGATCAAAACCGGTCTGATCCGGTTTGATCCGGTCTCATCCACTCTGATCCGTTCAAAACCGGTTCGATCCGGTCAAAACCGGTTTGAACTGGTCTTATATGGTTTGATCCGGTTTGATCCGGTCAAAACCGGTTCGATCCAGTCAAAACCGGTTCGATTTGGTGAAAACCGGTTTGAAACTCTCTGATCCGGTCTGATCCGGTTTGAATTGGTCTGATCCGGTTTGATCCGGTCGGATCCGGTCTGATCCGCTGTGATCCGGTCAAAACGGGTTCCATCCGGTCAAAACCGGTTTGAACTGGTCTGATTCGGTTTGATCCAGTCTGATCCAGTCTGATCCGGACAAAAGCGGTTCGATCCGGTAAAAACCGGTTTGAACCGGTCTTATATGATTTGATCCGGTTTGATCCGGTCAAAACCGGTTCGATCTGGTCAAAACCGGTTCGATCCAGTGAAAACCGGTTTGAACCGCTCTGATCCGGTCTGATCCGTTTTGAATCGGTCTGATCAGGTTTGATCCGGTCTGATCCGGTTTGATCCGGTCTGATCCGGTTTGATCCCGTCAAAACCGGTTCGATCCCGTCAAAACCGGTTTGAACCGGTCTTATCCGGTTTGATCCAGTCTGATCCGGTTTGATCCAGTCAAAACCGGTTTGATCCGGTCAAAACCGGTTTGAACCGCTCTGATCTGGTCTGATCCGGTTTGAATCGGTCTGATCCGGTTTGATCCGGTTTGATCCAGTCAAAACCGGTTTGAACCTGTCTGACCCGGTCTCAACCAGTGTAATCCAGTTTGATCCGGTT
>NW_020260929.1:0-9422 GCF_003255815.1 Theropithecus gelada
AAAAAAAAAAGAGAAAGTTGTAAATCTGCGAGATGAATTCATGCATCACAAAGCAGTTTCACAGAAGGCTTATTTTTGCTTTTTATGTGGGGATATTTCCTTTGATACCATAAGCTTCAAGTTGCTACCAAATATCCTATTGCAGATTTCACAAAAACAAAAACAGTGTTATCAATCTGCTCAATGGAAACAACAGTGTAACTTTGTGAGATGAACTCAAACATCACAAAGCAGTTTTTCATAGAGCTACTTTCTAGTTTTATCTCAGGATATTTCCTTTTTCTCTATAGGCCTTAATGTGCTCCCATGTATCACATTACAGACTCTGTGAAAACGGTGTTAGCAAACTGCTCAATGAAAAGAACGGTGTGACTCTGTGAGATGAATTCACACATCACAAAGTCGTTTCCTAGGAGGGTAGTTTCCAGTTTTTATGTGAGAATATTTTGTTTTTCACCATAGGACTCAATGTGCTTCCAAGTATCCAATTGCAGTTTACACGAAACAGTGTTAGCAAACTGCTCTATGGAAAGAAAGGTGTAACTCTGTATGATGAATTCAAACATCAAGAAGAAGTTTCTCAGAAAGCTTTTTTCTTGTTTTATCTGAGGATATTTCCTTTGTCACCATAGGATTCAATGCAATCCAAACTACCCATACTCTGATTCCACAGAAAGAGTGCTACCAAACTGCTGCATGAAAAGAAAGTTGTAACTCTGTGAGATGAATTAACAAATAAAAATCAGTTATGCAGAAAACTTCTTTCTAGTTTTTGTCTGAGGAAATTTCCTTTGTCATCATAAGGTTCAATGCTCTCCGAAATATCCCACTGAAGATTCCAAGAAAATGGTGTTACCACTGCTCAATGAAAAGAACAGTGTAACTCTGGGAGATGAATTCACACATCACAAAGCAGTTTCTCAGAAAGCTGCTTTTTGGTTTTTATCTGATGATATTTACTTTTTCACCATATTCCTCAAAGCACACGGGAATATCCCTTTGCAGATTCCACAAAAATAGTGTTAGTAAATTCCTCCATGACAAGAAGGTTGTAAGCCTGTGAGATGAATTCAGACTTCACAAAGCAGTTTCTCAGAAAGCTTCTTTTTGTTTTTGTCTCAGGATATTTCCATTGTCACTATAGGCTTCTATGTGCCCCAAATATCCTATTGTAGATTCCATGAAAACAGTATTAGCATCTGCTCCATGAAAAAAATGTGTAACTCTGAGATGAATTCACACATCACAAAGAACTTTCTCAGAAAGCTTCTTTCCAGTTTTTATCTGCGGATATTTTTTTGTCACCATTGGCTTCAATGTGATCAAAAATATCCTTTGTCAGATTCCCCAATAACAGTGATACAAAACTGCTAAATGGAAAGAATCCTTTATCTCTGTGATACGAAGTCACAAATAACAAAGTAGTTTCTTACAAAGCTTCTTTCTAGTTTTTATCTGAAGATATTTCCTTTTTCACCATAGGCCTCTACTCCCTTCCAAATATCCCTTTGTAGATTCCATGAAAACAGTGTTAGCAAACTACTCTATGAAAAAGAAATTGTTCCTCTGTGAGATGAGTACACAACTCACAAAAAAGTTTCTCAGAAAGATTCTTTCTAGTTTTTATCTGAGAATATTTCCTTTATCACCATAGGCTTCATGCAATCCAAAATATCCATTCTCAGATTCCCCAAAAACAGTGCTACCAAACTGCACTATGCAAAGAAAGGTGCAACTCTGTAAGATGAATCGCACATCACAAAAAAAAGTTTCAGAGAAAGCTTCTTTTTTGTTTTTGTCTGAGGATATTGCATTTATCACCATATACTTCAATGCACTCCAAAATATACCTTCTCAGACTCCCCAAAAATATCCCACAGCAGATTCCAAGAAAACAGTGTTAGCAAATGCTCAGTGAAAAGAACAATGTAACTCTGTGAGATGAATTCACATATCACAAAGCAGTTTCTCAGAAAGCTTCTTTATAGTTTTTATCTGAGGATATTTCCTTTTTCACTATAGGCCTGAATGCACTCCCAAATATCCCTTTGTAGATTCCACGAAAACAGTGTTAGCAAGCTGCTCCATGAAAAGAAAAGTATAACTCTGTTAGGGGAATACACACATCAGAAACTAGTTTCTCAGAGAACTTCTTTCTACTTTGTATCATAGGATGTTTCCTTTATCTCCATATTTCTCAATGCCCTCTGGAATATTCCATTGCAGTTTAAATGAAAAAATTGTTGGCAAACTTCTCAATGAAAACAACGGTGTAACTCTGTGAGATGAATTCACGTGTCACAAAACAGTTTCACAGAAAACTTCTTTCTAGTTTTTATCTGAGGATATTTCCTTTGTCATCATATGCTTCAAAGCAATCAAAACTATCCCTTCTCAGATTCCATAAAAACAGTGCTAGCAAACTGCTCCATGAAAGAGTTGTGTACCACTGTGAGATGAATTCACAAATCACAAAGCAGTTTCTCAGAAAGCTTCATTCTGGTTTCTGTCTGAGGATAGGCTTCAAAGCGATCCAAAATATCCCCTCTCAGGTTCCACAAGTACAGTGCTAGCAAACTTCTCCATGAAAGAGTAATATAACTCTGTGTGAAGATTCACATATACAAAGCAGTTTCTCAGAAAGCTTCCTTCTTGATTTTATCTGAGGGTATTTTGTATTTAAACACAGGCCTCAATGCGCTACCATAAATCTCATTGCAGATTCCTCGAAAATATTGTTAGAAAACTTCTCAATGACAAGTGTGGTGTAGCTTTGTGACATGAATGCACACATCACAAAGCAGTTTCTCAGAAGGCTTCTTTCCACTTTTTAGCTAAAGATATCTAATTTTTCTCCATAGGACTCAATGCCCTCGGAATAACCCATGACAGATTCCACAAAAACAGTGTTATCAAATTGCTCAATGAAATGAAAAGTGTATCTCTGTGAGATGAATTCACACATCACAAAGTAGTTTCTCAGAAAGAGTCTTTCTTGTTTTTATCTGAGGATATTTCAGGCCTCGGTGCCCTCCCGTATATCTCATTGCAGATTTTGCAAAAACAGTGTTAGCAAACTTCACAATGAACGCAGTGTTGTAGCTCTGTGAGATGAATTCACACACCACAAAGTAGTTTCTGAGAAGGCTTCTCTCCAGTTTTTATCTGTGGATATTTCATTTTTCACCATGGGATTCAATGCTCTCCAAGATATCACTTCTGTGATTCCACAAAAAGAGTGTTAACAAACTCCTCCATGAAAGAGTGGTGAAAATTTGTGAGATGAATTCACATGTCATGAAGCAGTTTCTCAGAAATCTTATTTCTAGTTTTTATCTGAGGATATTTCCTTTCTTACACTACGCTTCAAAGTGATCCAAAATGTCCCTTCTCAGATTCCACAAATACAATGCTAGCAAACTACTCCATGAAAGAGTAGTGTAACTCTATGTGATGAATTGTTGCATCATAAAACAACTTCTCAGAAATCTTCTTTCTTCTTTTTATCTGAAGATATTTCCTTTTTAAACACGGGTGTCAAGGCACTCCCGTATATCTCATTGCAGATTCTGCAAAAACAGTGTTAGCAAACTTTGCAATGAAAGCAACGGTGTAATACTGTGAGATGAATTCACACACCAAAAAGCAGTTTCTGAGAAGCCTTTTCTCCAGTTTTTATCTGAGGATATTCCATTTGTCACCCTAGGATTCCATGCTATCCAAAATATCACTTCTGTGGTTCCACAAAAATAGTGCTAGCAAATTCTTCCATGAAAGACTGGTGTAACACTGTGAGATTAATTCACACATCATAAAGCAGTTTCTCAGAAAGCTTCTTTCTAGTTTTTATCTGAGGAAATTTCCTTTGTCACCATAGTCTTCAAAGTGATCCAAAATATCCCTTCTCAGATTCCACAAAACCAGTACTAGCAACCGTCTCCATGAAAGCGTAGTGTAACTCTGTGAAACTAATTCACACTTCCCAAAACAGTTTCTCAGAAAGCTTCTTTCTGGTTTTTATCTGAGGATATTTCCTTTGTCACCATAGGCTTCAAAGCAATCAAAAATATACCTTCTCAAATTCCACAAAAACAGTGTTAGCCAACAGTTCCATGAAATTGTGGTGTAATTCTTTGAGATGAATTCACAAATCACGAAGCCCTTTCTTGGAAAGTTTCTTTCTGGTTTTTATCTAAGTTTATTTCCTTTTTCACCATAGGCTTCAAAGCGATCCAAAATATCCCTTCTCAGATTCCACAAAAACAGTGCTAAAAAAGGGCTCCATGAAAGAGTTGTGTAACAGTGTGAGATGAATTCACACATCACAGAACAGATTCTCAGAAAGATTCTTTCTGGATTCTATCTGAGGATATTTCCCTTGTCACCACAGACTTCAAAGCAATCAAAAATATCCCTTCTCAGATGCCACAAAAACAGTGCTAGCAAACAGATCCATGAAAGAGTAGTATAACCCTGTGAGACTGTGAGATGAATTCACATATCACAAAGCAGTTACTCAAAAAGCTTCTTTCTTGTTTTTCTCTGAGGATATTTCAGGCTTCCATGCACTCCCGTGTATCTCATTGCAGATTCTGCGAAAATACTGATAGGAAACTTCTCAATAAAAAGTGTGATGTAGCTCTTTGAGATGAATTCACAAATAACAAAACAGTTCCTCAGATATCTCCCAAATATCCTAACGCAGATTTCATGAAAACACGATTAGCAAACTGCTCAGTGAAAAGAACGGCATAACTCTTTGAGATAAATTAACCCATCACAAAATAGTTTCTCAGAAAGCTACTTCCTATTTATTATCTGAGGATATTTCCTTTGTCACCATAAGCATCATTGCGCTAGGAAATATTGCATTGCAGATTCTAAGAACACAGTGTTAGCAAACTGATCCATGAACAGAACACTGTAGCTCTGTGAGATGTATTCACACATAACAAAGCAGTTTCTCAGAAGGTTTATTTTTGTTTTTTAACTGAGGTTATGTCCTATCTTACCATAGGCTGCAAGGCACTGCCAAATATCCTAATGCACATTCTATGAAAACAGTGTTAGAAGACTGTTGTATGAAGAGAATGGTGTAACACTGTGAGTTGAATTAACCCATCAAAAAGCAGTTTCTCAGAAAGCTTCTTTCCAGTTTTATCTGAGGATATTTTCTTTTTCACTATAGGCCACAAAGTGCTGCCAAATATCCCTTGGCTGATTCCACGAAAACAGTGTTAGCAAACTGCTCCATGAAAAGAAAGATGGAACTCAGTGATAGGAATTCGCACATCACAAAGAACTTTTTTAGAAAGCTTATTTCCAGTTTTTATCTGAGAATATTTCCTTTTTCACCATCGGCCTCAATGTGCTCCCAAATATCACTTTGCAAAATCCATGAATACAGTGTTAGCAAACTGCTTCATGAATAGAAAGGTGTAACTCTGTGAGATGAATTCACACATCACAAAGAAGTTTCTCAGAGAGCTTCTCTCTAGTTTTTATTTGAGGATATATCCTTTGTCAGTATTGGCTTCAATGCAATCAAATTATCCCTTCTCAGATTCCCCAAAAACAGTGGTAGCAGACTGCTCTATGAAAGGAAAGTGTAAATCTGTGAGATGAATTCACACATCAGAAAGCAGTTTCTCAGAAACCTTCTTTTTAGTTTTTCTCTGAGGATATTTCCTATGTCACCTTAAGCTTCAATGTGCTATGAAATATATTTTTACAGACCCCAAGCAAACAGTGTTAGCAGACTGCTTAATGAAGATAACATTGTAACTCTGTGAAATGTATTCACACATCAAAAGGCAGTTTCTCAAAAGGCTTCTTTTTGTTTTTTATCTGAGGATATTTCCTTTGTCACCATAGGCTTCAAAGCACTCCCAAACACCCTCTTGCATTTTCCACAAAAACAGGCTTAGCAAACTCCTATATGAAAAGAACAATGTAACTCTTGCTTCTTTCTTGTTTTTATCTGAGGATATTTCCTTTTTCACCATTGGCCTCAATGCGCTAAAAAATATCCCCTTGCAGATTCCACGAAAACAATGCTAGCAAACGGCTTCATAAAGAGAAAGGTGTAACTCTTTGAGATGAATTCACACAACACAAAGAAGTTTCTCAGAAAGATTCTTTCCAATTATTATCTGAAGATATTTCCTTTGTCTCCATAAGCTTCACTGCACTAAGAAATATCCCATTGCAGATTCCAAGAAAACAGTGTTAGCAAACTGCTCAATCAAAAGAACAGTGTAACCTTGTGAGATGCATTCACCCATCACAATGCAGTTTCTCAGAAAACTTCTTTCTAGTTTTTATGTAAGGATATTTTCTTTTTCACCATAGGCCTCAATGTGTTCCAAAATATCACTTTGAAGATTCCATGAAAACAGTGTTAGCAAACTGCTTCATGACGATAAAGGGGTAACACTGTGTGATGAATTCACACATCACAAAGAAGTTTCTCAGAAAGATTTTTCCAGGATTTATTGGAGTATATTCAGTTTTCACCATAGGCTTCAACGCAATCCAAAATATCCCTTCTCAGATTCCCCTAAAACAGTGCTACCAAACTGCTCAATGAAAAGAATGGTGTAATTCTGTGAAATGAATTCACACAACACAAAGCAGTTTCTCAGGAAGCTTATTTCTGTTTTTTTTTTTTTTCTGAGGAAATTTCCTTTATCACCATAGGCCTCAACTCGTTACCAAATATCCCTTTGTAGGTTCCACAAAAACAGTGTTAGCTAACTGCTCAGTGAAAAGTAAGGTGTAATTCCGTAAGATAAACACAGACATCGCAAACAACTTCCTCAGAAAGCTTCCTTCCAGTTTTCATTTGAGGATATATCCTTTTCCAATACAGGCTTCATGTGCTCTCAAATATCCCTTCTCAGACCTTTGTCACCACAGTCTTCAATGCATTCCCAAATATCCTATTGTAAATTGCATGAAAACTGTGTTAGCAAACTGCTCCAACAAAACAGTAGTGTAACTCTGTGAGATGAATTCATACATCACAAAGAAGTTTCTCAGAAAGCGTCTTTGTAATTTTTATCTGAAGTTATTTACTTTGTCACCAAAGTCTTCAATGTAACCCAAAATATCCCTTCTCAGACTCCCCAAAAACAGTGATACCAAACTGTTCCATGAGACGAATGGTATAACTCTGTGAGATGAATTCATGTATCACCAAGATGTCTCTCAGAAAACTTCTAATTTTTATCTGAGGATATTTTCTTTTTCACAATAGGCTTAAATGCACTCCAAAATATCCTTTTGCAATTACATGAAAACGGTGTTAGCAAACTCTTCCATGAAAAAAATCATGTAACTTTCTGAAATAAATTCACACATCACAAGGAAGTTTCTCAGAAAGCTTCTTTCTAGTTTTTATATGAGGATAATAACTTTGTCATCCTAGGCTTCAATGTGATTCAAAATATCCCTTCTGACATTAATCAAAAACAGTGCTACCAATCTGCTCCATAAAAAGAAAGGTGTAAATCTGTTGGATGAATTCACGCATCACAAAGTAGTTTTTCAGAAAGCTTCTTTTTGGTTTTTGTCAGAGCATATTTCCTTTGTCACCATAAGCTTCAATGCATTCCAAAATATCCCATTGCAGATTCCAAGAAAACAGCGTTAACAAACTGGTCAATCAAAAGAACAGTGTAACTCTGTGAGTTGAATGCACACATCACAAAGGAATTTCTCAGAAAGCTTCTTTCTAGTTTTTACCTGAAGATATTTCCTTTTTTGCCATTGGACTCTATGGGCTCCCGAATATCCCTTGGCAGATTCCACAAAAACAGTGTTAACAAACTGCTCAATAAACAGAAATGTGTAACTCTGTGAGATGAATTCATCCATCACAAAGCAGTTTCTCAGAAAGTCTCTTTCTAGTTTAAATCTGAGGATATTTCCTTTTTCACCATAGGCTTCAAAGTGCTTCCAAATATTTCCTCTCAGATAACACAAAAACAGTGATGCCGAACTGCTAAATCACAAATAGTTCAAACTATGAGATGAATACACACATCACAAAACCGTTTCACTAAAAGCATCTCTCCAGTTTCTATCTGAAGTTTTTCCATTTTCACCATAGGCCTCTAGGAGCTCCCGAGTATCTCTTTGCAGATTCCACAAAAACACTGCTACAAAACTACTCAAAGAAAAAAAGGTGTTACTCAGTATGATGAATTCACCCATCACAAAGAAATTTCTCAGAACACATATTTCTAATTTTTTTCTCAAGATATTTATTTTTCCACCATCGGCGTCCATACACTCCCAAATATTGCTTCTAGGACACTACCAAGACAGTGCTACCAAATTGATCCATGAAAAGAATCGTGTAACACTGTGAGATGAATTAACATATCACAAAAGCAGTTCCTCCGATAGCTTCTTTCTAGTTTTTATATGAAGGCATTTCCTTTGTCACTGTAGGCCTCAATGCGCTCTGAAATACAACATTGCAGATTCCATGAAAACACTGTCAGCAAACTGCTCCATGAAAAGAGAGGTGTAACTCTGTGAGTTGAATTCACACATCACAAAGCAGTTTCTCAGAACGCTTCTTTCTAGTTTAAATCTGAGGATGTTTCCTATGTCACCATAAGCTTCAATTCAATCAGAAATATCCCATTGCAGATTTCAAGAAAACAGTGTTAGGAATCTGCTCAATGAAAACAACAGTGTAACACTGTGTGATGAATTCACACATCACAAAGAAGTTTCTCAGAAACTTTCTTTTTGTTTTTTCTCTGAGAATATTTCCTCTGTCACCATAGGCTTCAATTCATACCCAAATATCCAATTGCAGATTCCACAAAAACAGTGTTATCTTTTTTTCCTTCTTTTTATTATTATACTTTAAGTTCTAGGGTACATGTGCATAATGTGCAGGTTTGTTACATATGTATACTTGTGCCATGTTGCTGTGTTGCACCCATCAACTCGTCAGCACCCAACTACTCGTCATTTACATCAGGTATAACTCCCAATGCAATCGCTCTCCCCCTCCCCCTCCCCTTCCCCATAATAGGCCCCAGTGTGTGATGTCCCCCTTCCTGAGTCCAAGTGTTCTCATTGTTCAGTTCCCACCTATGAGTGAGAACATGCGGTGTTTGGTTTTCTGTTCTTGTGATAGTTTGCTAAGAATGATGGTTTCCAGCTGCATCCATGTCCCTACAAAGGACACAAACTCATCCTTTTTTATGGCTGCATAGTATTCCATGGTGTATATGTGCCACATTTTCTTAATCCAGTCTGTCACTGATGGACATTTGGGTTGATTCCAAGTCTTTGCTATTGTGAATAGTGCCGCAATGAACATACATGTGCATGTGTTTTTATAGCAGCATGATTTATAATCCTTTGGGTATATCCCCAGTAATGGGATGGCTGGGTCA
>NW_020260930.1:0-3758 GCF_003255815.1 Theropithecus gelada
TAATTAATGCAGAGAAGGTCATAAACGAAATGAAAGAGATGAAAACCATGACACGAGAAATACGTGACAAATGCACAAGCTTCAGTAACCGACTCGATCAACTGGAAGAAAGAGTATCAGCAATTGAGGATCAAATGAATGAAATGAAGCGAGAAGAGAAACCAAAAGAAAAAAGAAGGAAAAGAAATGAACAAAGCCTGCAAGAAGTATGGGATTATGTAAAAAGACCAAATCTACGTCTGATTGGGGTGCCTGAAAGTGAGGGGGAAAATGGAACCAAATTGGAAAACACTCTTCAGGATATCATCCAGGAGAACTTCCCCAACCTAGTAGGGCAGGCCAACATTCAAATCCAGGAAATACAGAGAACGCCACAAAGATACTCCTCGAGAAGAGCAACTCCAAGACACATAATTGCCAGATTCACCAAAGTTGAAATGAAGGAAAAAATCTTAAGGGCAGCCAGAGAGAAAGGTCGGGTTACCCACAAAGGGAAGCCCATCAGACTAACAGCAGATCTCTCGGCAGAAACTCTACAAGCCAGAAGAGAGTGGGGGCCAATATTCAACATTCTTAAAGAAAAGAATTTTCAACCCAGAATTTCATATCCAGCCAAACTAAGTTTCATAAGTGAAGGAGAAATAAAATCCTTTACAGATAAGCAAATGCTTAGAGATTTTGTCACCACTAGGCCTGCCTTACAAGAGACCCTGAAGGAAGCACTCAACATGGAAAGGAACAACCGGTACCAGCCATTGCAAAAACATGCCAAAATGTAAAGACCATCGAGGCTAGGAAGAAACTGCATCAACTAATGAGCAAAATAACCAGTTAATATCATAATGGCAGGATCAAGTTCACACATAACAATCTTAACCTTAAATGTAAATGGACTAAATGCTCCAATGAAAAGACACAGACTGGCAAACTGGATAAAGAGTCAAGACCCATCAGTCTGCTGTATTCAGGAGACCCATCTCACACGCAGAGACATACATAGGCTCAAAATAAAGGGATGGAGGAAGATTTACCAAGCAAATGGAGAACAAAAAAAAGCGGGGGTTGCAATACTAGTCTCTGATAAAACAGACTTTAAACCATCAAAGATCAAAAGAGACAAAGAAGGCCATTACATAATGGTAAAGGGATCAATTCAACAGGAAGAGCTAACTATCCTAAATATATATGCACCCAATACAGGAGCACCCAGATTCATAAAGCAAGTCCTTAGAGACTTACAAAGAGACTTAGACTCCCATACAATAATAATGGGAGACTTCAACACTCCACTGTCAACATTAGACAGATCAACGAGACAGAAAGTTAACAAGGATATCCAGGAATTGAACTCATCTCTGCAGCAAGCAGACCTAATAGACATCTATAGAACTCTCCACCCCAAATCAACAGAATATACATTCTTCTCAGCACCACATCGTACTTATTCCAAAATTGACCACGTAATTGGAAGTAAAGCACTCCTCAGCAAATGTACAAGAACAGAAATTATAACAAACTGTCTCTCAGACCACAGTGCAATCAAACTAGAACTCAGGACTAAGAAAATCAATCAAAACCGCTCAACTACATGGAAACTGAACAACCTGCTCCTGAATGACTACTGGGTACATAACGAAATGAAGGCAGAAATAAAGATGTTCTTTGAAACCAATGAGAACAAAGATACAACATACCAGAATCTCTGGGACACATTTAAAGCAGTGTGTAGAGGGAAATTTATAGCACTAAATGCCCACAAGAGAAAGCAGGAAAGATCTAAAATTGACACTCTAACATCGCAATTAAAAGAACTAGAGAAGCAAGAGCAAACACATTCGAAAGCTAGCAGAAGGCAAGAAATAACTAAGATCAGAGCAGAACTGAAGGAGATAGAGACACAAAAAACCCTCCAAAAAATCAATGAATCCAGGAGTTGGTTTTTTGAAAAGATCAACAAAATTGACAGACCACTAGCAAGACTAATAAAGAAGAAAAGAGAGAAGAATCAAATCGACGCAATTAAAAATGAAAAAGGGGATATCACCACCGACCCCACAGAAATACAAACTACCATCAGAGAATACTATAAACACCTCTACGCAAATAAACTGGAAAATCTAGAAGAAATGGATAATTTCCTGGACACTTACACTCTTCCAAGACTAAACCAGGAAGAAGTTGAATCCCTGAATAGACCAATAGTAGGCTCTGAAATTGAGGCAATAATTAATAGCCTACCAACCAAAAAAAGTCCAGGACCAGATGGATTCACAGCTGAATTCTACCAGAGGTATAAGGAGGAGTTGGTACCATTCCTTCTGAAACTATTCCAATCAATAGAAAAAGAGGGAATCCTCCCTAACTCATTTTATGAGGCCAACATCATCCTGATACCAAAGCCTGGCAGAGACACAACAAAAAAAGAGAATTTTAGACCAATATCCCTGATGAACATCGATGCAAAAATCCTCAATAAAATACTGGCAAACCGGATTCAACAACACATCAAAAAGCTTATCCACCATGATCAAGTGGGCTTCATCCCTGGGATGCAAGGCTGGTTCAACATTCGCAAATCAATAAACATAATCCAGCATATAAACAGAACCAAAGACAAGAACCACATGATTATCTCAATAGATGCAGAAAAGGCTTTTGACAAAATTCAACAGCCCTTCATGCTAAAAACGCTCAATAAATTCGGTATTGATGGAACGTACCTCAAAATAATAAGAGCTATTTATGACAAACCCACAGCCAATATCATACTGAATGGGCAAAAACTGGAAAAATTCCCTTTGAAAACTGGCACAAGACAGGGATGCCCTCTCTCACCACTCCTATTCAACATAGTGTTGGAAGTTCTGGCTAGGGCAATCAGGCAAGAGAAAGAAATCAAGGGTATTCAGTTAGGAAAAGAAGAAGTCAAATTGTCCCTCTTTGCAGATGACATGATTGTATATTTAGAAAACCCCATTGTCTCAGCCCAAAATCTCCTTAAGCTGATAAGCAACTTCAGCAAAGTCTCAGGATACAAAATTAATGTGCAAAAATCACAAGCATTCTTAAAATTCTTTTCTATCCAGGAGAACTTCCCCAACCTAGTAGGGCAGGCCGACATTCAAATCCAGGAAATACAGAGAATGCCACAAAGATACTCCTCGAGAAGAGCAACTCCAAGACACATAATTGCCAGATTCACCAAAGTTGAAATGAAGGAAAAAATCTTAAGGGCAGCCAGAGAGAAAGGTCGGGTTACCCACAAAGGGAAGCCCATCAGACTCACAGCAGATCTCTCGGCAGAAACTCTCCAAGCCAGAAGAGAGTGGGGGCCAATATTCAACATTCTTAAAGAAAAGAATTTTACGATATTGATTCTTCCTATCCATGAGCATGGTATGTTCTTCCATTTGTTTGTGTCCTCTTTTATTTCACTGAGCAGTGGTTTGTAGTTCTCCTTGAAGAGGTCCTTTACATCCCTTGTAAGTTGGATTCCTAGGTATTTTATTCTCTTTGAAGCAATTGTGAATGGAAGTTCATTCATGATTTGGCTCTCTGTTTGTCTGTTACTAGTGTATAAGAATGCTTGTGATTTTTGCACATTAATTTTGTATCCTGAGACTTTGCTGAAGTTGCTTATCAGCTTAAGGAGATTTTGGGCTGAGACAATGGGGTTTTCTAAATATACAATCATGTCATCTGCAAAGAGGGACCATCTCACACCAGTTAGAATGGCGATCATTCAAAAGTCAGGAAAC
>NW_020260931.1:0-3757 GCF_003255815.1 Theropithecus gelada
CGGTGGCTCACACCTCTAATCCGAGCACTTTGGGAGGCCAAGGCAGGTGGATCACGAGGTCAAGAGATCGAGACCATCCTGGCCAACACGGTGAAACCCCGTCTCTACTTAAAAATACAAAAATTAGCTGGGCGTGGTAGCATGTGCCTATAGTTCCAGCTACTCGGGAGGCTGAGGCAGGAGAATCGTTTGAACCCAGGAGGCAGAGGTTGCAGTGAGCTGAAATGGCACCACTGCACTCCAGCCTGGGTGATTCCAGGCACTCCAGCCTGGAGCAAGATTCCATCGCAAAAAAAAAAAAAAAAGCAGGACCAAGGCTAGGGACAGTAGCTTATGCCTATAATTCCAACACTTTTGGAGGCTGAGGCTGGTGAACCTCGTGAGCTTAGGAGTTCGACACCAGTCTGGGCAACATAGTGGAACCCTGTGTATACAAAAAATAGCCAGTCATGGTAGTGCACGCCTATAGTCCCAGCAACTCCGGAGGCTGAGGTCGGAAGATCACCTGAGTCTGGGAGGTCAAGGCTGCAGTGAGCCATGATCACATCACTGCATTCCAGCCCGAGTAACGGGTAACGGGAGTGAGACCTTGTCTGGAAAAAAAAAACGTAGGACCTTAACAATGCTAGCAGACCTAAGTGTGAATCTCAGCACTGCCCTTTACTACCTGTGCGACCTCGGGCAAGTCATTTAACCTCTCTAGGATTCCATTTCCTCACCTGGGAAATCGGGACAATAACAAAGCCTACCTTGCCGCTGCGCTGCGGAAAGGATGGATTGCCTAATATATGCAAAGAACACAACCCAAGACCGAGACACAGGAAATGCGCAGATAACCAGAGCTCCTATCCTTGGCATCATTAACTATCCTTGGTTAACCAGATGCAGGTTAAACAAAGAGTGCACAGTGACTCCCGGGTTTCTGGCCTGCTGTTACTAAAAGCGGAGACAGCAGTGGGTAGATTGGGAGGGAGGCCTGGAAGAGGATGAGCTCATTTGTTGAGCATGAAGTGCCCACTATTGGAAGAGATGATCCTCCATGGGTCCCCTGCACTCTCACACATCTTGCTGTGTATGCCAAGATTGCAAGACCCTGACCATTTTTAACCTGGGCCACTTCTCAGTGCTGTGTTTATAGCGAGCTGCCTTGAGGGATGAGGTACCGTCTCCCTGGAGGAGGAAGCGCAGGCTTGCTTACTCCTCCCTGCATAAGCAGCTCCAGGCTCAGTGTTCCTCAGCTAGGATGCGAACCAACTGCCTGTGGAGCAACCATCTGGGGCCCCCCACATTGCCCCGTGAGACTTGGAGGCAAATATGCTGATGCACATGCTTCTTGCTGTGCTCTGAGTAACAAAGTCCTATGTTTCTGACCCCGGAGTGTCATGTCTTCTGTCAGCATCCATGAATCAATGACAGGTTAATTTATTAGCTTATAAATTGGAGAGAGTCATCAGTGTGTACTGGCAAGTAAAGCCAGGATTACAAATAATATCGCCAGCAGAACATGTTGGTACGTGCCTACAGTGCCAGAAACATGGGTGGCTGAAACAGGAGTGTCCTTGAGCCCAGGAGTTCAAGGCTACAGTGAGCTATGATTGCACCACTGCACTCCAGCCTGGGTGACAGAGTGAAACCCTGTCTTAAATAGATAGATGGATGGATGGATAGATAGATAGATAGATAGATAGATAGATAGATAGATAGATAGATAGCATTGCCTAGGAAGAGATATGGGGTAGTACCCTGGGCAATGGCAACAAGTAAAGAATGAGGGTAAGAAAAGGAGCTCCCAGGAGAACTCAAGAAGGAAACCTAGAGGAGAGTAGTTCCTTGCAAGCCAAGGGAGTAGAGTTTCAATCAAAAGAGTAGGCAACAGGATCAGATGCTGCTTAAAAGTCAAGTAAGACAAAGACTGAATGTGGCCACTGAGTTTAGCAACTAGGTCATTTATTTAGCCGTTGCTAAAGGCTAAAGGCCAGAGACATTTTAGTGACATGGTGTGGCCAGAAGCCAAACTGAAGTGGGTGAGGAATGAATGGAGGTAAAGAAAGAATGACAATAGGCTGGGTGTGGTGAGTCACACCTGTAATCCCAGCACTTTGGGGGGCCAAGGCCGGAGGATTACTTGAGGCCAGGAGTTCAAGACCAGCCTAGGCAACATGGTAAAATCGTCTCCACAGAAAAATTACAAAAGTTAGCTAGCCATGGTGGCATGCACCTGTGATCCTAGCTACTTGGGAGGCTGAAGTGGGAGGCTAGCTTGAGCCCAGGAGGTCAAGGTTGCAGTGAACCCTGATGGTGCCACTGCACTCCAGCCTGGGCATCAGGGCAAGACCCTGTCTCAAAAAAAAAGAAAGAAGGGAGGGAGGAAGACAGAGAGAGAGAGAAAAAAGGGAGGAAGGAAGGAAGGAAAGAAGGAAGAAAAATGGAAGGAAGGAAGGGAGGGAGGGAGGGAGGAAGGAATGATAATAACTAAAAACCTTAGCTGAAAAGGAAGAATAAAGGTAGGGCACTGGTGACTGAAGCAGGCAGAGGCAAATGAAATTTTTCAAATAGATGGAAGAGACTTGAGTAGAGCATATCTTGAGGAGAACAAACCAGAAAAGAGGAAAGGTCACAGTAAAAAAATTAAGAGCAAGGGGAGGAGGATAGAATCAGGTCTCTGAAAAAGAGGAGAGGGTAACATTTAGATCCCAAGTGACGGGCTGGTCTGGGCCCTCTCCCACTGAAATGGCATTTGCCCCCACCACACACCCTCAAGCAGGCCAAAGGCTATCTAGGTTGTGTGGTCCGTCTCCAGGTGGGTAGAGCTCACTGTCTGCAGGGAGGGGCCTGGTCAGTAGGTTTCCTTGGTGGTCACTCTTTCTGGCGGTCCTGCAGACCAGAGATGAGAGACACCTAAGTATTTTTCAAGCTGGGTTATCTGAAGATGCCAGCAGGTGTGTTCTGTATACAAAGGGTTCAGGTAAGTTTGGAAAGTGCTGTCCAAGCCCTGCAAAGCCAGCCTGTAGGAAGGCTGAGTGTTCTCTGCTGGCAGAGATGGACATTTGGGAGTGGGGTGGCCAAAGGGAAGAGAAAGCCTGCAGGAGAGATGCCAGGACTCATACTCAAGGTACTCAGGGATAATGGAGAAGACACCCATGGAAAACCCGTGATCACAGAGCAGGAAGAGGAACTCTCATTTGCAGAACACCTCTACTCTGCTTGAAGTTTATATATTGACAAAGACTCTTTGCTTGGCCAAACTTTAGTCAGGCTCCCAAACCTTCTCCTAGACCCTCCGTGCACTCCCATGTCCAAAGAAAATGACTTAAAATACTCATTGGATTAAAATATCTGGGTAGTGCCAGGCGTGGTAGCTCACACCTGTAATCTCAGCACTTTGGGAGGTTGAGGTAGGCGGATCACTTGAGTTCGGGAGTTTAAGACCAGCCTGGCCAACATGGTGAAATCCTGTCTCTACTACAAATACAAAAGTAGCCGGGTGTGGTGGTGCATGTCTGTAATCCTAGCTACTCGGCAGGCTGAGTACCAACCCAGAGTTACTGGGTAGGATTAAGTAAGCAAATGTAGCAGGAGAATCGCTTGAACCCGGGAGACGAAGGTTGCAGTGAGCTGAGATCGCACCACTGCACTCCAGCTTGGGCAACAGAGTGAGACTCTGTCTCCAAAAATAAATAAATAAATAAAATATCTGGGAAGTATGAGGTGAACCCAATTGTGGAAAATGAGGGGGAAAGGAGAGAATTTGTGAGAT
>NW_020260932.1:0-3755 GCF_003255815.1 Theropithecus gelada
TGTTGTTTCCACAAACGAAAACCGAGCCATTTACAGCACACAAAGGGTTGGTGGCATTGATTATGGAGGTACAGTTGTCAAACACAACATAGCCTAAATCAATTTATTTAGTGTTATTATATGATGGTGAAAAGGGGCAAGAGGAATTAGAAAACATCATCGGTTGAACTAAGAGGGGGGAGATAATAGGACAGGAATTATTTACCAAGGATTCATTTGAGTAATTGACATAGGACGACAAAAGGTTAGGTATAGCCAGAGGAATAGGGGGGCCCATTTTAAGACAAAGCCAACAATCGTGGGCCAGGCTTGTATTGGACATTTGAAGTAAATTGTAAGTAGCATTGAGGATATCAAAAGTTTGAGCATCGAGCCTAAAATTATATCTAAGCTCAGGTAGGGCTAAAGGGTGATATTGAAGTTCAGGATATAGAGCTTTATGAATCTCTTCTAATTTTTTCTGGACGGTTTTAATTCTTGCAATATCTAATGGGCCTCCTCCATCAGAAATGTGAATGGGGGCGGTAGTGCTCCAACAAACAGGCTTTCCTTTTTGGCCATTACAAGGAGATTGTACAAGTTTATTAGTGGATCCTAATACTTGTACTTCATTGATACCTCCAGTTTGTGTTTTTAGTAACGTGGCCGTATAGTATGTTCTATTGCCTGATTTGCATTGTTGATAGGAGGTATAACAGGAACTATGTATAGAAGATTGAAAAGAGCTACAAAGGCATTCTAGGAGCGGCCCGCTAGGTGAGGTATCTCTTGGGGTAGACTTACATTTCCATAACTGGTTTGGCATTAGGTAAGCTGTCTTGCCCGTGCAAGTCACCTGGATGATTCTGTCTGACGGAGGTTCAGATATTTGTCCCCCTCTGCAGTCACAAGGCTGGCCGTATTGTTTTCGTATTAATCCTATTGCTTTACGAGGGTCACCAAAACCTGCGTAGACTGTCACTATGTTATATAGAGCGATTATTCTCCAAAGGAATCTCATGTTAGGCTTCATTTTCTGAAAAACAAAAAGGAAGAAACTTCTCAGGGAGATTTATCTTCCCTGGACTGACAATGGTTATGATTTATTTGTCTTACCAATCTTTCAGGCAGCCATCTGGCTGCATCATTTTTTTGTGAGAAGATGCATACTGAGCCTCTTCCCCAAATTAAAACTGGATCGGGGCCATGCCATGAATTATCAAGTGGATCTTTCCATTTTACCATTGCAAACTGTTTTTGAGATTCAGGATGCCAGAAACGGTAGGCAGCCGATTTTCCACGACTGTCCAAATTTTAAAAATTAAGGATAAACAGGGCATGATTGAGTATGTTTCTGGGGGTACCCTTCACGGGGTACCATCTCCCCCCTTTTAATTTTGTGATAACAGTTTTTAATGACAGATGAGCTCTTTCTACTATACCTTGTCCTTGGGGATTGTATGGAATGCCTGTGGTATGTTTAATTTGTAGGGTATTACAGAATTGTAAGAAGGTTTTGGCTATATAACCAGTGCCATTATCCGTTTTGATTTGTTTGGGTATTCCTAAAATAGAAAAGCAGTGTAATAAATGAGCTATGACATGTTTGGTGGCCTCTCCTGTTTGGAGAGTTGCACTAATGAATCCACTATAGGTGTCTATGCATACATGGATATATTTTAGTTGACCAAATTCTAAGTGGTGAGTAACGTCCATTTGCCAAATTTCGTTGGGGATGAGTCCTCGGGGGTTAACTCCTAGATAGGGAACAGGTAAATACGTTATGCAGTTGGTGCATTGTTTAACTATTTGTCGAGCTTGTTCTCTGGTAAGTTTAAACATAAGTCTTAAGGTTTGGGCGTTTAAATGATGTAAAGCATGTGCTTTTTGTGCTTGTTGTAAATTGTCTGTAGTGACTGTGGCTATGGTTTTTGTTGCCGTGTCGGCTGTTGCGTTACCTTGAGTTAAAGGTCCCGGTAATCCTGAATGTGCTCTGATATGCCCAAGAAAAAAGGGAGTAGTCCTTTTTTGAATAAGTTGTTGACATTGTAAAAATAGGTTAGCTGTGCCTGAAATATGTTTAATTTGAGGCACGGTCTCTAAGAGGGGTATTGAATGAGCCAGGTAGGCGCTGTCTGTGTAAATGTTAAGTGGCTGACAAGGAAAAGCTGATAGTGCTGCAATTATAGCTTGCAATTCGACCAGCTGAGCTGATGTATAAGTGGTCTGGAATTTAACGACTATATTATTGTAGGTGTAGGCGGCAAGTCCTGTGGAAGATCCATCAGTGAAAAATTAATAATGCGTCATTGAGAGGTTCTTTACTGGTAATATAGGGAAACACAAACGCATGAAGTTTGCAAAATTGAATGAGTTTGTTAGGTGGGTAATGGTTGTCAATTGTGCCAGTGTAAGAAGCGCAAGCAATTGGCCAGGCTTCCGTATTTTGTAACAGCCAATGGATGTGTGATTGAGTGTAGGGCTGTATAATGGTAGAGGGTTCTATTCCAAAGTATTTTCTACTGTTTTCTCTTCCCAAGATAATTAGATCAGCTATGGCATCATAATAAAGCAACAAAACCTTTTTAGGGGAGGAGGGCAGGTGTACCCAAATAATGGGATTGTTCTGCCAGAATAAGCCAGTAGGGGTTATTGTCGTGTTAAAAATAATGAATATTAATGGCTGAGAATAATCAATACTGGTAACAAATTGTGTTGCAATGGCATGTTCTACCTGTTGGAGTGCTATTAATGCTTCTTTAGTAATGGACCTGGGGGATTTTGGATTAGAGTCTCCTTTTAATATATCGAAAAGAGGTTTTAACTCTCCTGTAGTGAGTTTTAAGTATGGCCGAAGCCAATTTATGTCTCCCAGTAATTTTTGGAAATCATTTAAAGTTTTTAAATGATCACGACGTATAACGGCCTTTTGATTAATGATTTTGGGTCCATTAATTTGGAAACCAAGATAGGTGTATGGATCTTGTAATTGTACCTTTTCTGGGGCTATTTGTAGTCCAGCTGCTGTTAACTCTTGTTTGAGTTGGGCAAAGCACTGTAAGACTTGTTCGCCAATTTCTCCTGCTATTAAAATATCATCCATATAATGTATAATATACATTTGTGTCCATGTTTTTCTGACTGGCTCTATAGCAGCAGCTACATATTTTTGACACAAGGTAGGACTATTGGCCATACCCTGAGGTAAGACTTTCCATTGATAGCGCTTCATTGGTTGTCTAAAATTTGTAGATGGAAGACTAAAGGCAAATCTTTTTTGGTCAGCAGGGTGAAGGGGAATTGTAAAAAAGCAGTCTTTAAGGTCAATAATGATTTTAAAATATTTTTGAGGAATCGCAACCGGTGAAGGCAATCCTGGTTGTAAGGCACCCATAAGGATCATAGTGATATTTACTGCTCTTAAATCTTGTAAGAGTCTCCATTTACCAGACTTCTTTTTAATAACAAAAATAGGTGTATTCCAAGGAGAATTACTTTCCACAATATGTCCTGCTACCAGTTGTTCCTGCACTAACTGTTGGGCAGCACTTAATTTATCATTGAGTAAAGGCCACTGATCAACCCAAACGGGCTCATCTGACTTCCAAGTAATGGGGTCAGCGCACCTTTGGGGTGCAGGTATGTCAGTGGCCTGAGCTAAAAATTTCCAAACCCCTTTTTATCAAGTTGTCCTGAAACCAGTATAGGCTGTGGGATACCGTTTTCTCCTTTTCCAAGACCTTTACCAGGGGTGTATCCTTGAGTTAACATTTGTG
>NW_020260933.1:0-3754 GCF_003255815.1 Theropithecus gelada
GTCTACAGAGACAGGCAGGTTTCCTTGAGCTGCTGTGAGCTCCACCCGGTTGGAGCTTCCCAGCGGCTTTGTTTACCTACTTAAGCCTCAGCAATGGCGGGCGCCCCTCCGCCAGCCTCGCTACTGCCTTGTGGTTAGATTGCAGACTGCTGTGCTAGCAATGAGGGAGGCTCCATGGGCATGGGGCCCTCCCAGCCAGGTGTGGGATACAATCTCCTGGTGTGCCCGTTTGCTTAAAGCGTAATATTGGGGTGGGAGTTACCTCATTTTCCAGGTGTTGTGTGTCTCAGTTCCCCTGGCTAGGAAAAAGGATTCCCTTCCCCCTTGCGCTTCCCAGGTGAGGCGATGCCTCGCCTTGCTTCAGCTCTCGCTGCTCGGGCTGCAGCAGCTGACCAGCACCGATTGTCCAGCACTCCCTAGTGAGATGAACCCAGTACCTCAGTTGAAAATGCAGAAATCACCAGTCTTCTGTGTCGCTCGTGCTGGGAGTTGGAGACTGGAGCTGTTCCTATTGGGCCATCTTGCTCCGCTCCCCAGAAGCTATATTTTTCAAGCTGGGCTACAGTCAGTATCACATTGTAATAAAGGAGTTAATTATTCAAGTATACATAACAGTCTTTAATGTATATGCACCCAATGACAAAGCATCAAAATATATGAGGCAAGAAATGATAGAACTGCAAATAAAAAAAATAGATGAATTCATTACAATACTTGGAGATTTTAACACCATTCTATCAATTGTTGAAAATTTAGCAGGTAGGAAATCAGTAAGGATTTAGTTGAAATGAAGAGCAATCGAATGGATCTAAGTGATGTTATAAAATATTTCTCCCCAAAGCAATATGCTACATGTTATTTTGAAGCTCACATGGAGCATTTAACAAGGCACACGACATTCTGGGCCAATAAAACACATCTTAACAAATTTTTTGAAATCGAAATTATACAAAATTTGCTCTCAAAGCACAATGGAATAAAGTATAAATAAGTAACAGCTGAAAATTTTCTAAATACTTGGAGATTACTTCTGAGTAACACATGAGTGAATTAAAAAGTCACAAGAAAAATTTTTTAATGTTTTGAACTAAATAAAAATACAACTTACTCAAATTTATGGAATTTAATGAAGTCATGTTTAAAGAGAAGTTGTAGCACTGAGTGCACATATTATAAAAGAAGAAAGAACTAAAATTAATTATTTAAGCTTCTACCTTAGGAAACAAGAAAAAATTAAAATAGGCAGGAAAAACTAAAATTAGAGAAAAAAGATACACAACTGAAATTAGAAGAGTCAGTGACACGAAAAGCTGATTTTTTCAAAGATTAATAAAATTGATAAAGCTTTAGTCAGGCGAAGTAAGAAAAATACAAGAAAGTGACAGTACTGATACAAGAAGTGAAAGAGGAGCTATCACTACCAATCCCATGGAGACTGAACAGGATAATGTAGTATTATGAACTCTGTGCCCCAAGATTTTATAGCCTAGGTAAAATGTACTATTGTCTTTATAGAGACAACGTATTGAACTTATAGAAGAAGTAATAAAAAATGTGAATAATCCTGTATCTGTTAAAGCAATTGAATGAATAATCAATAAACTTACCAAATAGAACATAGTAGGCCCACTAGTAAATACTATCAAACATTTACAAAATAAATTATACGAACACTACAGTCTTCTTCAGAAACAGAACGGAGCAAATACTTGTTATCTCAATGCTTTGAGGCTAGTATTACCTTAATACCAAAAAAAGACAAGACTTAATCCTGAAGAAGTAGAAAATCTGAACAGATGTATAACTGGTAAAGAGATTGAGTCAGTGTTTTACTCCATTTGTGCTGCTATAACAAAATTTCACAAACCAGTTAATTTAAAAATTATTTTTGAAAGTTCTAGAGGCAGAGGAGTCTAAGAACAAGGCACCAGCAGATTCAGTGTCTTGAGAGGCCTGCTGTCTGCTTTCAAGGTGGTGCCTTGTTGCTGTATTCTTGCATAGCAGAAGACACAAAAGGCAGAAAGCCCAGCTAGTTCCCTACAACCCATTTATAAGGGTACAAATCTGTTGATGAGGGCAGAGCCCTTAGGACTTAATTATCTTCTAAAAACTTTGCTGTTTTATACTGTCACATCAGTGATTCAATTTTAACATATCAATTTTGGGGGGGCATATTCAGATTATAGCAGTCAGTAATACAAATTTGAATCTTCTCACAGAGAAAAGCCCTTGACCCAAATGCTTCACTGTTGAATTCTGTAGCACAGAGAAAATCAACAATGCTTTGTAAACTCTTTCAAAAAATTAAAAAGGAGAGAACACTTCCAAACTCATTCTATGAGGCTAGCATTATCTGTATACCAAAGCCAGCAAAAGAAACTACAAGAAAACTACAGATGAATACTCTTTGTCACTCATGATGCAAAAGTTTTCAATAAAATACTACCAATTTCAGCAGCATATTAAAATTTTACACTATGATTTTTTTTTTTTGAATGCAAGGATGATTTAATATACGAAAACTCAACAATGTTATACATTACAGTAAGAGGAAGAAAGGGAAAAAGCAAACATAATTACAACATTGGATCCAGAAAAGCTATTCTATATAATTTAGCATTCTTTTATGGTCAAGAAAACAAAACAAAGTAGAAGGAAACTACTTCAACATAATAAAAACTACATATATGTGACACAGCAAACATCACACTCAAGGGTAAAAGACAGAAAGCTGCTTCTCTAAGATCAGGAATCAGGTAAAGGTGCCAACCTTTGCACTTCGAAGAAAATGGAAGTGCTAGAGGAGGAAAAAAAAAGTGGCATCCAAATAAAAAAGATTTACCTGCTTTTGCAGATAATATGCTATTTGTTGAACACTTCGGATTCTGCAAAAAAATATTCTGTTATACACAAATTCAACCAGGTAGCAGAATAGCAAATCAACATGAGGCCAAGTGTGGTGACTTGTAGCTTGTAATCCCAACACTTTGGGAGGCTGAGATGGGAGGATCACTTTACCCCAGGAGTTGGAGACCAACCTGGTAAACACAGTGAGATACTCTCTCTTCAAAAAAAAAAAAAAAAAAAAAAAAGGTATATTTCTATATAATAATAAATAATCTGAAAATAAAATTAACATTAAGGAAACAATTTCATTTAGAATAGTATCAAAAACAACAAAATGTTCGATATATAATAAAATACATAAAAATCCCAATGATGTTTTTGCAGAAATAGAAAAACTTATCCTGAAGTTTATACGGCATCTCAAGGGATCCTAAGTAGTCAAACAGTCTTGAAAATGAAAACACAGTTGGAGGACTCACAATTCCTGATTTCAATATGTACTACAAAGCTTTGTTATATAAAAAACAACTGTGGCACAGGCATAAAGACATACATCTAGGCTAATAGAATAGTATAGAGAGGCCATAAATGAATCTTTACATGTATAGTAAAATAATTCTTTTACAGGGGTCCACATGCAATTCAATGAGTGAAAGAACAGCCTTGTAAGCAAATATTTGGACTGAATATCCATATGCCAAAAAAAAAAAAAAAAGAAGTTGGATTCTTTTTTATTATTATTATTATTTTTTAAGTTTATTTATTATTATTATACTTTAAGTTCTAGGGTACATGTGCATAACGTGCAGGTTTGTTACATATGTATACTTGTGCCATGTTGGTGTGCTGCACCCATCAACTCGTCAGCACCCATCAACTCGTCATTTACATCAGGTATAACTCCCAA
>NW_020260934.1:0-3753 GCF_003255815.1 Theropithecus gelada
GATAGCGGGGACCCACTGTTCACAGAACCCCCTCCGTACCCCTCCGGGCCCCAGGCCCCAGCCCCCCGGGCTGAGCTGCGGGAAGGAGCAGGCGGACGGCAGGTGGCCAATGCACCCGGACCCACCCCCGGGCTGAGCCGCGGGAGGGAGCAGGCGGACGGGAGGCGGCCGGCACACATGGGCCCGCTGAAAAGGAAAGTAACTTTGAAAGGCCAGCGGGGTGGACTCGAGGGCGCACTTTGCAGGCTAGCCCCCCCCAGCCGCCTAACTCCACGGTGGCTTTACCCCTTCGGGAAATAGGACCCCCAGATGACACGGGAATCCCCGGGCTCCAGTACTGGCCATTCTCTACCAGTGATCTGTATAACTGGAAGACCCAGAGTGCTCGGTTTTCAGACAACCCCAAAGATTTAATGGCTTTACTGGATAGTGTCATGTTCACCCACCAGCCCACTTGGGATGATTGTCAGCAGCTCCTCTGAATCTTGTTCACAACCGAGGAGCAAGAGAGAACACAGGTAGAAGCTAGAAAGCTAGTCCCGGGGGACGACAGTCAACCGATTACCAACCCCAACCTCATAAGTGCAACTTTTCCTCTGACCAGGCCGGCGTGGGACTACAACACGGCAGAAGGTAGAGGACGGCTACGCCTTTATCGCCAGACTCTAATGGTGGGTCTCCGGGCAGCTGCTCGCAAGCCCACTAATTTGGCTATACTCTGTTCTGCAGGGAAAGACAGAGAGCCCAGCTACCTACTTAGAAAGATTAATGGACGCTTTTAGACAGTACACCCCCATAGACCCAGAGGCTCCAGGAAGTCAGGCAGCTGTTGTAATGTCTTTTGTAAATCAGGCAGCCCCAGACATTAAAAAGAGGGCAGCGCTGGTTAACAGACGCCCGGAAGCAGACTGTTCCGCAGATCCCCAGGCCACAATCCACCTGACAAGTGAAGGAATTCCTGGGGTCAGCGGGATTTTGTAGACTATAGATACCTAGGTTCGCAGAACTGGCTAAACCCTTGTATCAGGCAACACGGGGGCAGCAGCCATTTAATTGGACAGACGAAGCCGAGTCGGCTTTCCAACAGATCAAAACCGCCCTACTCTCTGCGCCTGCACTGGGACTACCTGATGTCACCAAGCCCTTCCACTTACACGTGGACGAGAGTAAGGGTGTCGCCAAGGCGGTAATAACTCAGAACTTAGGCCCCTGGCGGAGGCCGGTTGCCTACCTGTCAAAGAAGTTAGACCCAGTGGCTGCCAGGTGGCCCCCTTGTCTCCGAATGATTGCGGCCACGGCTCTGATGGTACAAGATGCTGATAAACTTGTCATAGGTCAAGAATTGCGGGTCGTTACCCAACACACCATCGAAGGTGTACTCAAACAGCCACCTAATCGATGGATAAGTAACACCCAGCTCACCCACTACCAAGGAAATCCTATCAGGATAACCTTCCTGCCCCCAACGACCTTAAACCCTGCCTTGCTGCTGCCCAACTTGGACCTGGACGCGCCACTCCATGATTGCACCGAGATACTAGCTCAGGTGCACAGAGTTCGAGAGGACCTACAGGACCGCCCACTCCCTGACGCTGACCTCGTCTGGTTCACTGATGGGAGCAGCTTCATGCATCAAGGCCAGAGGTACGCTGGAGCAGCAGTGACTTCAGAGACTGAGGTAATCTGGGCAGAACCCCTGCCCCCGGGGACATCGGCCCAGAAGGCCGAACTGATAGCGCTCACCCAAGCTCTTACCTTAGGGGCAGGGAAAAAGCTGACAGTATATACAGACAGCCGATATGCTTTTGCTACGGCGCACATACATGGGGCCATTTACAGGGAGTGAGGGTTACTAACGGCTGAAAGAAAAGAGATAAAAAACAAGCAAGAGATCCTAGCCCTGTTAACAGCGCTATGGAAGCCAAAAAAGTTAGCCATTGTGCATTGCCCAGGGCATCAGAAACCAACCACTCCAACTGCTCAAGGCAACTTTCTGGCAGACCAAACTGCAAGAAATGTGGCAAAGGCTCCCAACCAACTCCTTGCACTCCAGCTCCCTGACCCGGACCCCCGGGACTTGCCATATTTCCCTGATTATTCAGAACAAGATCTCCAGTGGATTGACAAGCTTCCCCTGAAACAGATCCAGAATAGGTGGTGGACTGATACTAATGATCAAACCATCCTACCAGAAAAATTAGGACAACAAGTGTTAGAACACATCCACCGAACCACCCACCTGGGTGCTCGGCAGATGATAGACCTGATCAGACGCTCTAAGCTCAAATTCAGACATACAGCCGAGAAGGCCAGCAGCATTGCGGCAAGTTGCAAAATCTGCCAGCTTAACAACGCCTACCCCCAATCCTAGACTGCAGCGGGAACAAGGCTCAGGAGAATCAGGCCCGGTATCTACTGGGAAGTAGATTTTACTGAAATAAAGCCAGGAAAGTATGGGTATCGGTATTTACTTGTCTTTGTAGATACTTTTTCAGGGTGGACTGAAGCATTCCCAACCAAAAGAGAAATTGCTCAGGTCATAGCAAAGAAAATTCTGGAAGATATCCTTCCCAGCTATGGCTTCCCCGTCCAGATAAGGTCAGATAATGGGCCCGCCTTCGTCACTAAGGTAAGTCAGGATTTGGCTTCCATCCTTGGGGCAAATTGGAAACTACATTGCGCTTACTGGCCCCAGAGTTCAGGACAGGTAGAAAGGATAAATCGGACCTTAAAAGAGACCTTAACTAAATTGACTATGGAGACTGGCGCTAATTAGGTAGTCCTTCTCCCCTACGCTCTGTTCCGGGCCCGTAATACCCCTTACAGACTAGGCCTTACCCCTTACGAAATCATGTATGGCAGACCTCCAACCCTGGTTCCCAGCTTAAAAGATGATCTGCTTAAGTCTGAAACAGAAAATGTCTCTGAATTCTTATTTTCCCTACAAGCCTTGCAGAAAATTCATCAAGAAATCTGGCCCAAGCTGAAGGAACTATGAGAGACCAGTCCCCCACCGACACCCCATCCGTACCAGCCGGGAGACTGGGTCCGGGTTAAGTGACACCGACAAGAGACCCTAGAACCCAGGTGGAAAGGACCACTCCAGGTACTCCTGACCACACCCACCGCCCTGAAGGTAAAAGGCATCACGTTGTGGATCCACTACACCCACGTCAAGCCAGTGGACCCAACCTCCGACCTTCTGAGACCAATCACGGCGGCGGCTGAAGCACTGGCCACGTGGACTGTGGACAGATCTAAGAACCTATCTAGTCCCTCTGTTACCAACCTACTGTGTCTTCCTGTCACATTAGTTCCCCGGTTGACTCTACAACTGCTGGCGAGTTCCTAGGGTACACCGGTAACTGGACTAGTACTGCTATTCACCCAGTCCCTAGACCGAGACCTGCACGAGCCATATTTCTCCCCCTCATTGCAGGAATCTCCCTCACCGCATCCCTCATTATGGCCAGGATAGCGGGGGGAGCCCTAGGTCACACCCTCATAGAAAGCAACAAGTTGTACCAACAATTTGCCATTGCTATGGAGGAGTCAGCTGAGTCCCTTGCCTCCCTTCAGCGACAGCTCACGTCCCTAGCCCAGGTAACCTTGCAGAACCAGAGGGCCCTAGACCTACTCACTGCTGAAAAAGGTGGTACATGTATGTTTCTGAAAGAGGAGTGTTGTTTCTACATAAATAAATCAAGGCTTGTAAAAGACCAGGTCCAACAGTTACGCAAGTTAAGCACTGAA
>NW_020260935.1:0-3753 GCF_003255815.1 Theropithecus gelada
GATAGCGGGGACCCACTGTTCACAGAACCCCCTCCGTACCCCTCCGGGCCCCAGGCCCCAGCCCCCCGGGCTGAGCTGCGGGAAGGAGCAGGCGGACGGCAGGTGGCCAATGCACCCGGACCCACCCCCGGGCTGAGCCGCGGGAGGGAGCAGGCGGACGGGAGGCGGCCGGCACACATGGGCCCGCTGAAAAGGAAAGTAACTTTGAAAGGCCAGCGGGGTGGACTCGAGGGCGCACTTTGCAGGCTAGCCCCCCCCAGCCGCCTAACTCCACGGTGGCTTTACCCCTTCGGGAAATAGGACCCCCAGATGACACGGGAATCCCCGGGCTCCAGTACTGGCCATTCTCTACCAGTGATCTGTATAACTGGAAGACCCAGAGTGCTCGGTTTTCAGACAACCCCAAAGATTTAATGGCTTTACTGGATAGTGTCATGTTCACCCACCAGCCCACTTGGGATGATTGTCAGCAGCTCCTCTGAATCTTGTTCACAACCGAGGAGCAAGAGAGAACACAGGTAGAAGCTAGAAAGCTAGTCCCGGGGGACGACAGTCAACCGATTACCAACCCCAACCTCATAAGTGCGACTTTTCCTCTGACCAGGCCGGCGTGGGACTACAACACGGCAGAAGGTAGAGGACGGCTACGCCTTTATCGCCAGACTCTAATGGTGGGTCTCCGGGCAGCTGCTCGCAAGCCCACTAATTTGGCTATACTCTGTTCTGCAGGGAAAGACAGAGAGCCCAGCTACCTACTTAGAAAGATTAATGGACGCTTTTAGACAGTACACCCCCATAGACCCAGAGGCTCCAGGAAGTCAGGCAGCTGTTGTAATGTCTTTTGTAAATCAGGCAGCCCCAGACATTAAAAAGAGGGCAGCGCTGGTTAACAGACGCCCGGAAGCAGACTGTTCCGCAGATCCCCAGGCCACAATCCACCTGACAAGTGAAGGAATTCCTGGGGTCAGCGGGATTTTGTAGACTATAGATACCTAGGTTCGCAGAACTGGCTAAACCCTTGTATCAGGCAACACGGGGGCAGCAGCCATTTAATTGGACAGACGAAGCCGAGTCGGCTTTCCAACAGATCAAAACCGCCCTACTCTCTGCGCCTGCACTGGGACTACCTGATGTCACCAAGCCCTTCCACTTACACGTGGACGAGAGTAAGGGTGTCGCCAAGGCGGTAATAACTCAGAACTTAGGCCCCTGGCGGAGGCCGGTTGCCTACCTGTCAAAGAAGTTAGACCCAGTGGCTGCCAGGTGGCCCCCTTGTCTCCGAATGATTGCGGCCACGGCTCTGATGGTACAAGATGCTGATAAACTTGTCATAGGTCAAGAATTGCGGGTCGTTACCCAACACACCATCGAAGGTGTACTCAAACAGCCACCTAATCGATGGATAAGTAACACCCAGCTCACCCACTACCAAGGAAATCCTATCAGGATAACCTTCCTGCCCCCAACGACCTTAAACCCTGCCTTGCTGCTGCCCAACTTGGACCTGGACGCGCCACTCCATGATTGCACCGAGATACTAGCTCAGGTGCACAGAGTTCGAGAGGACCTACAGGACCGCCCACTCCCTGACGCTGACCTCGTCTGGTTCACTGATGGGAGCAGCTTCATGCATCAAGGCCAGAGGTACGCTGGAGCAGCAGTGACTTCAGAGACTGAGGTAATCTGGGCAGAACCCCTGCCCCCGGGGACATCGGCCCAGAAGGCCGAACTGATAGCGCTCACCCAAGCTCTTACCTTAGGGGCAGGGAAAAAGCTGACAGTATATACAGACAGCCGATATGCTTTTGCTACGGCGCACATACATGGGGCCATTTACAGGGAGTGAGGGTTACTAACGGCTGAAAGAAAAGAGATAAAAAACAAGCAAGAGATCCTAGCCCTGTTAACAGCGCTATGGAAGCCAAAAAAGTTAGCCATTGTGCATTGCCCAGGGCATCAGAAACCAACCACTCCAACTGCTCAAGGCAACTTTCTGGCAGACCAAACTGCAAGAAATGTGGCAAAGGCTCCCAGCCAACTCCTTGCACTCCAGCTCCCTGACCCGGACCCCCGGGACTTGCCATATTTCCCTGATTATTCAGAACAAGATCTCCAGTGGATTGACAAGCTTCCCCTGAAACAGATCCAGAATAGGTGGTGGACTGATACTAATGATCAAACCATCCTACCAGAAAAATTAGGACAACAAGTGTTAGAACACATCCACCGAACCACCCACCTGGGTGCTCGGCAGATGATAGACCTGATCAGACGCTCTAAGCTCAAATTCAGACATACAGCCGAGAAGGCCAGCAGCATTGCGGCAAGTTGCAAAATCTGCCAGCTTAACAACGCCTACCCCCAATCCTAGACTGCAGCGGGAACAAGGCTCAGGAGAATCAGGCCCGGTATCTACTGGGAAGTAGATTTTACTGAAATAAAGCCAGGAAAGTATGGGTATCGGTATTTACTTGTCTTTGTAGATACTTTTTCAGGGTGGACTGAAGCATTCCCAACCAAAAGAGAAATTGCTCAGGTCATAGCAAAGAAAATTCTGGAAGATATCCTTCCCAGCTATGGCTTCCCCGTCCAGATAAGGTCAGATAATGGGCCCGCCTTCGTCACTAAGGTAAGTCAGGATTTGGCTTCCATCCTTGGGGCAAATTGGAAACTACATTGCGCTTACTGGCCCCAGAGTTCAGGACAGGTAGAAAGGATAAATCGGACCTTAAAAGAGACCTTAACTAAATTGACTATGGAGACTGGTGCTAATTAGGTAGTCCTTCTCCCCTACGCTCTGTTCCGGGCCCGTAATACCCCTTACAGACTAGGCCTTACCCCTTACGAAATCATGTATGGCAGACCTCCAACCCTGGTTCCCAGCTTAAAAGATGATCTGCTTAAGTCTGAAACAGAAAATGTCTCTGAATTCTTATTTTCCCTACAAGCCTTGCAGAAAATTCATCAAGAAATCTGGCCCAAGCTGAAGGAACTATGAGAGACCAGTCCCCCACCGACACCCCATCCGTACCAGCCGGGAGACTGGGTCCGGGTTAAGTGACACCGACAAGAGACCCTAGAACCCAGGTGGAAAGGACCACTCCAGGTACTCCTGACCACACCCACCGCCCTGAAGGTAAAAGGCATCACGTTGTGGATCCACTACACCCACGTCAAGCCAGTGGACCCAACCTCCGACCTTCTGAGACCAATCACGGCGGCGGCTGAAGCACTGGCCACGTGGACTGTGGACAGATCTAAGAACCTATCTAGTCCCTCTGTTACCAACCTACTGTGTCTTCCTGTCACATTAGTTCCCCGGTTGACTCTACAACTGCTGGCGAGTTCCTAGGGTACACCGGTAACTGGACTAGTACTGCTATTCACCCAGTCCCTAGACCGAGACCTGCACGAGCCATATTTCTCCCCCTCATTGCAGGAATCTCCCTCACCGCATCCCTCATTATGGCCAGGATAGCGGGGGGAGCCCTAGGTCACACCCTCATAGAAAGCAACAAGTTGTACCAACAATTTGCCATTGCTATGGAGGAGTCAGCTGAGTCCCTTGCCTCCCTTCAGCGACAGCTCACGTCCCTAGCCCAGGTAACCTTGCAGAACCAGAGGGCCCTAGACCTACTCACTGCTGAAAAAGGTGGTACATGTATGTTTCTGAAAGAGGAGTGTTGTTTCTACATAAATAAATCAAGGCTTGTAAAAGACCAGGTCCAACAGTTACGCAAGTTAAGCACTGAA
>NW_020260936.1:0-3753 GCF_003255815.1 Theropithecus gelada
GTCTACAGAGACAGGCAGGTTTCCTTGAGCTGCTGTGAGCTCCACCCGGTTGGAGCTTCCCAGCGGCTTTGTTTACCTACTTAAGCCTCAGCAATGGCGGGCGCCCCTCCGCCAGCCTCGCTACTGCCTTGTGGTTAGATTGCAGACTGCTGTGCTAGCAATGAGGGAGGCTCCATGGGCATGGGGCCCTCCCAGCCAGGTGTGGGATACAATCTCCTGGTGTGCCCGTTTGCTTAAAGCGTAATATTGGGGTGGGAGTTACCTCATTTTCCAGGTGTTGTGTGTCTCAGTTCCCCTGGCTAGGAAAAAGGATTCCCTTCCCCCTTGCGCTTCCCAGGTGAGGCGATGCCTCGCCTTGCTTCAGCTCTCGCTGCTCGGGCTGCAGCAGCTGACCAGCACCGATTGTCCAGCACTCCCTAGTGAGATGAACCCAGTACCTCAGTTGAAAATGCAGAAATCACCAGTCTTCTGTGTCGCTCGTGCTGGGAGTTGGAGACTGGAGCTGTTCCTATTGGGCCATCTTGCTCCGCTCCCCAGAAGCTATATTTTTCAAGCTGGGCTACAGTCAGTATCACATTGTAATAAAGGAGTTAATTATTCAAGTATACATAACAGTCTTTAATGTATATGCACCCAATGACAAAGCATCAAAATATATGAGGCAAGAAATGATAGAACTGCAAATAAAAAAAATAGATGAATTCATTACAATACTTGGAGATTTTAACACCATTCTATCAATTGTTGAAAATTTAGCAGGTAGGAAATCAGTAAGGATTTAGTTGAAATGAAGAGCAATCGAATGGATCTAAGTGATGTTATAAAATATTTCTCCCCAAAGCAATATGCTACATGTTATTTTGAAGCTCACATGGAGCATTTAACAAGGCACACGACATTCTGGGCCAATAAAACACATCTTAACAAATTTTTTGAAATTGAAATTATACAAAATTTGCTCTCAAAGCACAATGGAATAAAGTATAAATAAGTAACAGCTGAAAATTTTCTAAATACTTGGAGATTACTTCTGAGTAACACATGAGTGAATTAAAAAGTCACAAGAAAAATTTTTTAATGTTTTGAACTAAATAAAAATACAACTTACTCAAATTTATGGAATTTAATGAAGTCATGTTTAAAGAGAAGTTGTAGCACTGAGTGTACATATTATAAAAGAAGAAA
Source organism: Theropithecus gelada (assembly GCF_003255815.1). NCBI lineage: Eukaryota > Metazoa > Chordata > Mammalia > Primates > Cercopithecidae > Theropithecus > Theropithecus gelada. The sequence continues at coordinate 1,186 of NW_020260936.1, forward strand.
GAACTAAAATTAATTATTTAAGCTTCTACCTTAGGAAACAAGAAAAAATTAAAATAGGCAGGAAAAACTAAAATTAGAGAAAAAAGATACACAACTGAAATTAGAAGAGTCAGTGACACGAAAAGCTGATTTTTTCAAAGATTAATAAAATTGATAAAGCTTTAGTCAGGCGAAGTAAGAAAAATACAAGAAAGTGACAGTACTGATACAAGAAGTGAAAGAGGAGCTATCACTACCAATCCCATGGAGACTGAACAGGATAATGTAGTATTATGAACTCTGTGCCCCAAGATTTTATAGCCTAGGTAAAATGTACTATTGTCTTTATAGAGACAACGTATTGAACTTATAGAAGAAGTAATAAAAAATGTGAATAATCCTGTATCTGTTAAAGCAATTGAATGAATAATCAATAAACTTACCAAATAGAACATAGTAGGCCCACTAGTAAATACTATCAAACATTTACAAAATAAATTATACGAACACTACAGTCTTCTTCAGAAACAGAACGGAGCAAATACTTGTTATCTCAATGCTTTGAGGCTAGTATTACCTTAATACCAAAAAAAGACAAGACTTAATCCTGAAGAAGTAGAAAATCTGAACAGATGTATAACTGGTAAAGAGATTGAGTCAGTGTTTTACTCCATTTGTGCTGCTATAACAAAATTTCACAAACCAGTTAATTTAAAAATTATTTTTGAAAGTTCTAGAGGCAGAGGAGTCTAAGAACAAGGCACCAGCAGATTCAGTGTCTTGAGAGGCCTGCTGTCTGCTTTCAAGGTGGTGCCTTGTTGCTGTATTCTTGCATAGCAGAAGACACAAAAGGCAGAAAGCCCAGCTAGTTCCCTACAACCCATTTATAAGGGTACAAATCTGTTGATGAGGGCAGAGCCCTTAGGACTTAATTATCTTCTAAAAACTTTGCTGTTTTATACTGTCACATCAGTGATTCAATTTTAACATATCAATTTTGGGGGGGCATATTCAGATTATAGCAGTCAGTAATACAAATTTGAATCTTCTCACAGAGAAAAGCCCTTGACCCAAATGCTTCACTGTTGAATTCTGTAGCACAGAGAAAATCAACAATGCTTTGTAAACTCTTTCAAAAAATTAAAAAGGAGAGAACACTTCCAAACTCATTCTATGAGGCTAGCATTATCTGTATACCAAAGCCAGCAAAAGAAACTACAAGAAAACTACAGATGAATACTCTTTGTCACTCATGATGCAAAAGTTTTCAATAAAATACTACCAATTTCAGCAGCATATTAAAATTTTACACTATGATTTTTTTTTTTTGAATGCAAGGATGATTTAATATACGAAAACTCAACAATGTTATACATTACAGTAAGAGGAAGAAAGGGAAAAAGCAAACATAATTACAACATTGGATCCAGAAAAGCTATTCTATATAATTTAGCATTCTTTTATGGTCAAGAAAACAAAACAAAGTAGAAGGAAACTACTTCAACATAATAAAAACTACATATATGTGACACAGCAAACATCACACTCAAGGGTAAAAGACAGAAAGCTGCTTCTCTAAGATCAGGAATAAGGTAAAGGTGCCAACCTTTGCACTTCGAAGAAAATGGAAGTGCTAGAGGAGGAAAAAAAAAAGTGGCATCCAAATAAAAAAGATTTACCTGCTTTTGCAGATAATATGCTGTTTGTTGAACACTTCGGATTCTGCAAAAAAATATTCTGTTATACACAAATTCAACCAGGTAGCAGAATAGCAAATCAACATGAGGCCAAGTGTGGTGACTTGTAGCTTGTAATCCCAACACTTTGGGAGGCTGAGATGGGAGGATCACTTTACCCCAGGAGTTGGAGACCAACCTGGTAAACACAGTGAGATACTCTCTCTTCAAAAAAAAAAAAAAAAAAAAAAAGGTATATTTCTATATAATAATAAATAATCTGAAAATAAAATTAACATTAAGGAAACAATTTCATTTAGAATAGTATCAAAAACAACAAAATGTTCGATATATAATAAAATACATAAAAATCCCAATGATGTTTTTGCAGAAATAGAAAAACTTATCCTGAAGTTTATACGGCATCTCAAGGGATCCTAAGTAGTCAAACAGTCTTGAAAATGAAAACACAGTTGGAGGACTCACAATTCCTGATTTCAATATGTACTACAAAGCTTTGTTATATAAAAAACAACTGTGGCACAGGCATAAAGACACACATCTAGGCTAATAGAATAGTATAGAGAGGCCATAAATGAATCTTTACATGTATAGTAAAATAATTCTTTTACAGGGGTCCACATGCAATTCAATGAGTGAAAGAACAGCCTTGTAAGCAAATATTTGGACTGAATATCCATATGCCAAAAAAAAAAAAAAAGAAGTTGGATTCTTTTTTATTATTATTATTATTTTTTAAGTTTATTTATTATTATTATACTTTAAGTTCTAGGGTACATGTGCATAACGTGCAGGTTTGTTACATATGTATACTTGTGCCATGTTGGTGTGCTGCACCCATCAACTCGTCAGCACCCATCAACTCGTCATTTACATCAGGTATAACTCCCAA
>NW_020260937.1:0-3752 GCF_003255815.1 Theropithecus gelada
GAAGGGGAACATCACACACCGGGGCCTATCATGGGGAGGGGGGAGGGATTGCATTGGGAGTTATATCTTAGTGAAATATTTAAACTGCTTTCCACAGTGGTTGAACTAGTTTACATTCCCAGCAACAGTGTATAAGCATTCCCTTTTCTCTGCAACCTTGTAGGCATCTGTTATTTCTTGATTTTTAAATAATAGCCATTCTGACTGGTGTGAGATGGTATCTCACTGTGCTTTTGATTTGCATTTCTCTAATGATTAGTGAGATTTAACATTTTTTCATATGCTCATTGACCACATATATGTCTTCTTTTGAGAAGTGTCTCTTCATATCCTTTGCCCATTTTTAATGGGGTTGTTTGTTTTTTGCTTGCTGATTTAAGTTCATTATAGATTCTGGGTATTAGACCTTTGCCAGATGCATAGTTTGCAAACATCTTTTCCCATTATGCAGTGTGTCTATTTACTCTGTTGATAGTTTCTTTTGCTGTGCAGAAACTCTTTAGTTTAACTAGGTCTCATTTGTCAATCTTTGTTTTTGTTGTAATTGCTTTTGTCATTTTCATCATGAAATCTTTGCCAGGGTTGATGTCCAGAATGGTATTTCCTAGATTTTCTTCTGGGGTTTTCATAGCTTTGGGTTTTATGTTTAAATCTTTAACCCATCTTGAGTTGATTTTGTGTATGGTGAAAGGAAGGGGTCTATTTTCAATCTTCTGCATATGGCTAGCCACTTCTCCCAGCACCATTTATTGAATAGGGAGTCCTTTCCCCATTGCTTGTTTTTTGTCAACTTTGTTAAAAATCAGATAGTTGTAGATGTGTGGCTTTATTTTTGGGTCCTCTGTTCTGTTCCATTGGTCTCTGTATCTGTCTTTGTACCAGCAGTACCATGCTCTTTTGGTTACTGTAGGCTTGTAGTATAGTTTGAAGTCAGGTAGTGTGATGTCTCCAGAATTGTTCTTTTTGTTTACAACTGCTTTGGCTATTTGGGCTCTTTTTTGTTCTATATGAATTTAGAATAGTTTTTTTTTAAATTATGTGAAAAATGTCATTGGCCATTTGATAGGAATAACATTGAGTCTATAAATTGCTTGGGGCGGTATGATCATTTTAACAATATTGATTCTTTCTATCCATGAGCATGGAAGGTTTGTCCATTTGTTTGTGTCATCTCTGATTTCTTTCAGTAGTGTTTTGTACTTCTTATTGTAGAGATTTTTCACCTCCCTGGTCGGCTGTACTCCTAGGTATTTTGTGTGTGTGTGTGTGTGTGGTGATTGTGAATGAGATTGTGCTCTTGATTTGGCTCTCAGCTTGGACATTGTGTATAAAAATGCTACTAATTTTTGTACATGGATTTTGTATACTGAAAATTTACTGAAGTTGTTTATCACTGCTGACATTTTGTTAAATTTTTTTGTACTCTTTTGTAGTTCCTTTCTTCCTTTCTTAATCACCTGCTTTCTTCTTTTATGATAGAATGATTTTTTTTTGTAGTGGTATGCTTTGATTCCTTTCTCTTTCTCTCTTTTTTTTTTTTTTTGAGACGGAGTCTCGCTCTGCCGCCCAGGCTGGAGTGCAGTGGCCGGATCTCTGCTCACTGCAAGCTCCGCCTCCCGGGTTTACGCCATTCTCCTGCCTCAGCCTCCCGAGTAGCTGGGACTACAGGCGCCCGCCACCTCGCCCGGCTAGTATTTTTTTTTGTATTTCTTAATAGAGACGGGGTTTCACCGTGTTAGCCAGGATGGTCTCGATCTCCTAACCTCGTGATCCGCCCGTCTCGGCCTCCCAAAGTGCTGGGATTACAGGCTTGAGCCACCGCGCCCGGCCTCTCTTTCTCTTTTGTGTATTGACTACATGTTTATTCTTTGTAGTTACCACAAGGCTACACAAAACCTTTTATAATTACAGTAGTCTATTTTGAAGCTTATGACAACTTAACTTTGACTACATATGAAAACTTTACACTTTATCTTTTCTCCCCATATTATGTTATTTTTTTCTTCAATTTTTATATTAAGTTCCAGGGTACATGTGCAGGATGTGCAGGTTTGTTACATAGGTAAATGTGTGCCATGGTGGTTTGCTGCACAGATCAATCCAACACCTAGGTATTAAGCCCAGGATGCATTAGCTATTCTTCCTGATGCTGTCTCTCCCCCTGCAGCCCCTGACAGGCCCCAGTGTGTGTTGTTCTCCACCCTGTGTCCTTGTGTTCTCATCGTTCAGCTCCCACTTATAAGTGAGAACATGCAGTGTTTGGTTTTCTGTTCCTGCATTAGTTTGCTAAGGATAACAGCTTCCAGCTCCATCCATGTTCCTGCAAAAGACATGATCTCATTCTTGTTTATGGCTGCACCGTATTCCATGGTGCATATGTACCACATTTTCTTTATCCAGTCTATCATTGATGGGCATTTGGGTTGATTGCATGCCTTTGCTATTATGAATAGTGCTGCAATGAACATATGCATGCATGTATCTTTATAATAGAATGATTTATAATCCTGTGGGTATATACCCAGTAAAGGGATTACTGGGTCAAATGGTATTTCTATTTTATTTTACTATATTTTATTTTTTTTAGATAGTGTCCCACTCTGTTGCCCAGGCTGGAGTGCAGTGGTGCGATCTTGGCTCACTGCAACTTCTGCCTCCCAGGTTCAAGCGATTCTCCGGCCTCAGCCTCCAGGGTAGCTGGGATTCCAGGTGCCTGCCATCATGCCTGGCTAATTTTTTTTTTTTTTTGTATTTTAAGTAAAGATGGGGTTTTACTATGTTGGTCAGGCTGGTCTTGAACTCTTGACCTCAACTGATCCACCCGCCTTGGCCTCCCAAAGTGCTGGGATTACAGGCATGAGCCACTGCGCTTGGCCTCAAATGGTATTTCTGCTTCTAGATCATTGAGGAATTGCCACACTGTCTTCCACAATGGTTGAACTAATTTACAGTCCCACCAACAATGTAAAAGCATTCCTTTTTCTCTGCAACCTCACCAGCATCTGTTGTTTATTAACTTCTTAATAATAGTCATTCTGACTGGTGTTTTTGCATCCAGGAATTTATCAATTTCTTCTAGATCTTCTAGTTTATATACATCGAGGTGTTTATAGTATTCTCCAATGGTTGCCTGTATTTCTGTGGGGCCAGTGGTGATATCCCCTATATAATTTCTGATTGTGTCTACTTGAGTCTTTTCTCTTTTCTTATTAGTCTAGCTAATGGTTTATCTATTTTATTAGTTTTTTCAAAAAATCAACTCCTGGGTTTGTTGATTTTTTTGAAGGAGCTTTTGTGTCTCTATCTCCTTCAGTTCCGCAATGATCTTGGTTATTTCCTGTCTTCTGCTAGCTCGGGGGTTGGTTTGGTCTTGGTTCTCTAGTTCTTTTAGTTGTGATATTAGGTTGTTGATATGAGATCTTTTTAGCTTTTTGATGTGGGCATTTAGGGCTATAAATTTCCCTCTTAACACTGTTTTAGCTGCATCCCAGAGATTCTGGTACATTGTCTATTTGTTCTCATTAGTTTCAAATAACTTCTTAATTTCCACCTTAATTTCACTATTTACCCAGGGTCATTTAGGAGAGATTGTTCAATTTCCATGTAGTTGTGTGATTTTGGGTGAGTGTCTTTATCTTGAGTTCTAATTTAATTGCGCTTTAGTCTGAGAGACTGTGTGTTATGATTTCAGTTCTTTTTTTTTTTAAATTTATTTATTATTATTATACTTTAAGTTGTAGGGTACATGTGCA
>NW_020260938.1:0-3752 GCF_003255815.1 Theropithecus gelada
GTGTCCTCACATGACAGAAGGGATGAGGGATCTCTCTGTGGTCCCTTTGATAAGGGCATGAAGACCATACACGAGGTCTCTGCCTTCATGGCCTGATCACTTCCTGAGGGTCTACTTCCAAATCCCATCACACAGGGAATTAGATTTCAACACTTGGATTTGAGAGGGACAATAACATTTGGTCTATAGCATCCAGAGGCTTATGCACTCAAAGGAAATCTATAATCTTTTATAAGTATTTTCTGGTCCTCTCTGAGTTTGGGGACATCTTTATTGCTGCTCTTGATTCAGCTGGGTCCAAGCTTCAATTCTACATTTGCCAGCATACCTTGGTCATGGGACAGAGGGAACTTTAGAGGCAACTGGTCATTTGGAGTTTTAGGATAATTGATGGAGAGAAGGCTTGGATCTGGATGAGGAGAAGTGGAGGGAGGAGAGGACTACGCTGCAGAAGGAGAATGAGCAAAAATGCGAAAGGGGAAGAGAGACATCTGTACATAGAGGTCAGCTGAAAGGCAAGGAAGGTGTGGGCTTAGTGAACAATGAACTTATTTTGTTGTTGCTTACATTTGCCAAGTTGCCCCTTAGGTTTGGCCAGAGAAGTTTGTAATGAGACAATTCTTGATTCAGAATAGCGTTTGGAAGCCCTCACATACCAACCAAAAAGTACTGCTCATTAGGCCTGAGAAATGATTTTCATTTTTTAAACTCATTTCCTGTTTGCCCTGAGGATGCTCTTGTCTCTAATCCTAATGTATAATGACATCACATATATTTGTTACATTAGGGTTAGAAACATGTTCTGTTCAGAAAGCACTCCAAGAATAGTTTTTTATTTTCCCATTGAAAATCAGTCAGCTTTGCTTCAGCCTCCAAGAACATGTTTATATAAAATTAAATGAGTGCGGGTAGTGAGCTGAGGTTTTTTTTCTAAGTGGGATTGAAGGCATCCCTCAAATGAGCAATGTTCTTCAAAACAAATGTTACCAAGTGGCCACTGTAGTGATGCCATTTAGACAGGCATAAGCATGATGGTTGTAATGCAGGTAGGAGAAGTAGGTGTTTTCCCACAAGTGGAGAGAATGTGGGCTTAGACAGCCTCGTTAAAACTGGTGGCATTCAGTAGGAGCATAATGCTTATGCACCTTATGTCTCAGGCCCTCGTCCTGCCAGTTGGTCACCTCTGAATAAAGACACCGAAATCTGTGCTCCTGACAGATGAAAAGCAAAAGACAATGCACCCCCTGGATCACAACAGAAATGCACAGAACTACAAAGGAAGGAGAAAAGAGAACTTAGTCCAGGTTTACTGGTGACCGACAGCAAAATATGTCAAAATGGATGCCTGTCCATTGAGGACCACACACTCTCCAGGGTTAGGCTGGCTCCAATAATAGTCTCACAGAGCTATGACTATGTTCTACTGTTTGATTCTCCTTCCTATGACAAAAAAAAAAAAAAGACAACAACAACAAAAAACACTTTTGGATGTCACAAACACAAAATAGTAACATAAAGAGAGTTGAAATAAACAGGATGACTAAATTTCACCAAGAATGTCAAAAAATGGGTGTCGGGCACTCTCTCTGTAGAGCTCCACACAGGAGATCAGTGAGGAACTGTTTGATGGGTCCAACTTCTCCATCTCCGTGGACCAAGAGCAGGTGCGCCACACCACCAACTATGGCCAGCATGGGCCTGATGTCCATCTGGGGCTTAGCTCTCCATCTGGGATCTATACCCACCTTGGGCCTGGTGTTCATCTGGGGCCTCGTATCCACCTGGGTCCTGGGTGTCAACTTGGTGTCTGATGTCCACCTAGGGCCTACATATTCACCTGGGCCTGTTGTTGACCTGGGGCCTAGTGTACATTTGGAGCCTAAAATCCACAAGGCACTTAGATATCTACCTGGGGACTGGTGTACAGCTGAAGCCAGATGTCCACTTGGGTCCTGATGTTCACCTGGGGTCTGCTATATACCTAGTGCTGCTATATACCTAAGGACTGATGTCCAGTTGGGGCCTCAGTATCCTTCTGTAGCCCAACGTCCACCTCTGGGCTGTTATCCATCTGGGGCCTGGATGTCCACCTAGGGACCTGATATACACCTGGAAGCTGCTGTCCACCTGGGCACTGATGTTTACTAGGAAAATTGTATATACACGGGACCAGGTATCAATTTGGGGCCTGGGTGTCCATTGTGGGCCTTGATGTTCATCTGGGGCCTGGGTGCCCACTCGGGGCTTGATGTTCACACCAGGGATCTAAGTATCCATTTGGGGCCTGATGTCTCTGTAGGACCTGGTGTTCTCCTAGAATCTTGGCCTCCACCTGTAACCTAATGTCCATCTTGGGCCTTCATGTTCACCTAGTGCCTGATGTCCATCTGGGCATTGGGTATTCACCCGGGGACTGGTGTCAACCTGGGGCCTGATGTCCACCTGGGACTGGGTTTCCACCCAGTCCTGATGTCCATCTGGGGCCAGATTTTCATCTGGGACCTGATGTCCACTTAGGTCTGGGTGTCCGTCTGGGACCTGATGTTCACCAGGTACTCGGTATTTACTTGGGGCCTGATGTCCACTTGTCCTTGGACTGTGGGCACCTGGAGCTGAGAGACCACTCAGTCATTTTCAGTATCACATGCCGGGCACGCACCTGGCATAGGACTAGTGCTAAGGGCAGAATTGCTGAGTGAATAAATAAGGAGGTGTTACACGCCCCTTCTTTCCTCTGGCCACCTAATAATGTGGAGATCATTAAAATGAACTGGAGGCACATGACCTCAGCATGACTTTCTCCTGGCTCCAGTGGGCACCAGGGACTCAGGAGGCTGCCCTCCCACCACCCACATGGCCAGGAGGAGCATCACAGAACACAACAGTCATCTGCATTAGGGGGTCCTCAACTTAGTGACCCTTCAGGGTCCCAGGAGGGAAAGGAGCAGAAACTGCAGGCTCTAAGGGCACTAAGAGAGACCTTGGAAGCCTCTCTTGTCCCCTTTTTGCCTCCAGCTCCTGGGTTATGCTGCTCATTCTCAAGGCACCCTTACCTTGGCCAGGGCAGCGATTTCCCTCAACTTCCAAATGAGGACCTCAAGGACCCAACGGGGCCTGCTCTTGTCCCAGGATTTTTGACACAGAGTCTAGTGGCTGGGAACATTCTGTCTTATCCCAAATCATCACCCAAGCCCCCAAGCCTCTCTCTGCTCTGAAGGACCCCCCAGGAGTAAAAAGCATTATATGTTGGAATCACATTATATGTTGGGATCACATCATAAAAAGGAGAACATACGAGCTTAATCCCCTGTACCTACACTATGACAGGTGGGACCATCCAATTCCAGGTACCCACAGAGGTGGACTGCAGGACCCTAATCTTGTCCTTCCAAGGCTGTGCTGGGCAGGGCCCTGGCCCAGGAAGAACCCTGGGAAGCTTGTGGATCCTCCTGCCCATGCTCTGGGTCCTTGTCTGAGCCTGACCCTAAAACTCAGCAGATTGAATAGGACTTGCTGGTTATACTTTGGTCAAGGGTGTAACCTCCTATATCTCTAATTCCTCACAGAGTTCTTGCCATGTTCTCCCACTTGTCCTGTTCTCAGACCTCCGGAGTCAGAAAGGTGATGGGCTACTGACTAGTAACTCCATCTGGATGTCTAAGAGCATCTCCTACATAGCAAATTGTTACAGAACTCTTGATGTCCACGACCCTCAATCCTATTCCCACCAAAGTCCCCCCATCTCAAGCACC
>NW_020260939.1:0-3752 GCF_003255815.1 Theropithecus gelada
CAAACGACTCTGTCTGACAGCTTTGAAGAGAGCAGTGGATCTCCCAACACGGAGGTTGAGATCTGAGAACGGACAGACTGCCTGCTCAAGTAGGTCCCTGACCCCTGAGTAGCCTAACTGGGAGACATCCCCCACTAGGGGCAGTCTGACACCCCACACCTCACAGGGCGGAGTACACCCCTGAGAGGAAGCTTCCAAAGCAAGAATCAGACAGGTACACTCGCTGTTCAGCAATATTCTATCTTCTGCAGCCTCTGCTGCTGATACCCAGGCAAACAGGGTCTGGAGTGGACCTCAAACAATCTCCAACAGACCTACAGCTGAGGGTCCTGACTGTTAGAAGGAAAACTATGAAACAGGAATGACACCTACACCAAAACCCCATCAGTTCGTCACCATCATCAAAGACCAGAGGCAGATAAAACCACAAAGATGGGGAATAAGCAGGGCAGAAAAGCTGGAAATTCAAAAAATCAGAGCACATCTCCCCCGGCAAAGGAGCGCAGCTCATCGCCAGCAACGGATCAAAGCTGGACGGAGAATGACTTTGACGAGATGAGAGAAGAAGGCTTCAGTCTATCAAACTTCTCAGAGCTAAAGGAGGAATTATGTACCCAGCGCAAAGAAACTAAAAATCTTGGAAAAAAGTGGAAGAATTGATAGCAAGAGTAATTAATGCAGAGAAGGTCATAAACGAAATGAAAGAGATGAAAACCATGACACGAGAAATACGTGACAAATGCACAAGCTTCAGTAACCGACTTGATCAACTGGAAGAAAGAGTATCAGCGATTGAGTATCAAATGAATGAAATGAAGTGAGAAGAGAAACCAAAAGAAAAAAGAAGAAAAAGAAATGAACAAAGCCTGCAAGAAGTATGGAATTATGTAAAAAGACCAAATCTACGTCTGATTGGGGTGCCTGAAAGTGAGGGGGAAAATGGAACCAAGTTGGAAAACACTCTTCAGGATATCATCCAGGAGAACTTCCCCAACCTAGTAGGGCAGACCAACATTCAAATCCAGGAAATACAGAGAACACCACAAAGATACTCCTTGAGAAGAGCAACTCCAAGACACATAATTGCCAGATTCACCAAAGTTGAAATGAAGGAAAAAATCTTAAGGGCAGCCAGAGAGAAAGGTCGGGTTACCCACAAAGGGAAGCCCATCAGACTAACAGCAGATCTCTCGGCAGTAACTCTCCAAGCCAGAAGAGAGTGGGGGCCAATATTCAACATTCCTAAAGAAAAGAATTTTAAACCCAGAATTTCATATCCAGCCAAACTAAATTTCGTAAGTGAAGGAGAAATAAAATCCTTTACAGATAAGCAAATGCTTAGAGATTTTGTCACCACCAGGCCTGCCTTACAAGAGACCCTGAAGGAAGCACTAAACATGGAAAGGAACAACCGGTACCAGCCATTGCAAAAACATGCCAAAATGTAAAGACCATCGAGGCTAGGAAGAAACTGCATCAACTAATGAGCAAAATAACCAGTTAATATCATAATGGCAGGATCAAGTTCACACATAACAATATTAACCTTAAATGTAAACAGACTAAATGCTCCAATTAAAAGACACAGACTGGCAAACTGGATAAAGAGTCAAGACCCATCAGTCTGCTGTACTCAGGAGACCCATCTCACATGCAGAGACATACATAGGCTCAAAATAAAGGGATGGAGGAAGATCTACCAAGCAAATGGAGAACAAAAAAAAGCAGGGGTTGCAATCCTAGTCTCTGATAAAACAGACTCTAAACCATCAAAGATCAAAAGAGACAAAGAAGGCCATTACATAATGGTAAAGGGATCAATTCAACAGGAAGAGCTAACTATCCTAAATATATATGCACCCAATACAGGAGCACCCAGATTCATAAAGCAAGTCCTTAGAGACTTACAAAGAGACTTAGACTCCCATACAATAATAATGGGAGACTTCAACACTTCATTGTCAACATTAGACAGATCAACGAGACAGAAAGTTAACAAGGATATCCAGGAATTGAACTCATCTCTGCAGCAAGCAGACCTAATAGACATCTATAGAACTCTCCACCCCAAATCAACAGAATATACATTCTTCTCAGCACCACATTGTACTTACTCCAAAATTGACCACATAATTGGAAGTAAAGCACTCCTCAGCAAATGTACAAGAACAGAAATTATAACAAACTGTCTCTCAGACCACAGTGCAATCAAACTAGAACTGAGGACTAAGAAACTCAATCAAAACCGCTCAACTACATGGAAACTGAACAACCTGCTCCTGAATGACTACTGGGTACATAACGAAATGAAGGCAGAAATAAAGATGTTCTTTGAAACCAATGAGAACAAAGATACAACATACCAGAATCTCTGGGACACATTTAAAGCAGTGTGTAGAGGAAAATTTATAGCACTTAATGCCCACAAGAGAAAGCAGGAAAGATCTAAACTGGACACTCTAACATCACAATTAAAATAACTAGAGAAGCAAGAGCAAACACATTCAAAAGCTAGCAGAAGGGAAGAAATAACTAAGATCAGAGCAGAACTGAAGGAGATAGAGACACGAAAAACCTTCCAAAAAATCAATGAATCCAGGAGTTGGTTTTTTGAAAAGATCAACAAAATTGACAGACCGCTAGCCAGACTAATAAAGAAGAAAAGAGAGAAGAATCAAATAGACGCAATAAAAAATGATAAAGGGGATATCACCACCGACCCCACAGAAATACAAACTACCATCAGAGAATACTATAAACACCTCTACGCAAATAAACTGGAAAATCTAGAAGAAAGGGATAATTTCCTGGACACTTACACTCTTCCAAGACTAAACCAGGAAGAAGTTGAATCCCTGAATAGACCAATAGTAGGCTCTGAAATTGAGGCAATAATTAATAGCCTACCAACCAAAAAAAGTCCAGGACCAGATGGATTCACAGCTGAATTCTACCAGAGGTACAAGGAGGAGCTGGTACCATTCCTTCTGAAACTATTCCAATCAATAGAAAAAGAGGAAATCCTCCCTAACTCATTTTATGAGGCCAACATCATCCTGATACCAAAGCCTGGCAGAGACACAACAAAAAAAGAGAATTTTAGACCAATATTCCTGATGAACATCGATGCAAAAATCCTCAATAAAATACTGGCAAACTGGATTCAGCAGCACATCAAAAAGCTTATCCACCATGATCAAGTGGGCTTCATCCTTGGGATGCAAGGCTGGTTCAACATTCACAAATCAATAAACATAATCCAGCATATAAACAGAACCAAAGACAAGAACCACATGATTATCTCAATAGATGCAGAAAAGGCCTTTGACAAAATTCAACAGCCCTTCATGCTAAAAACTCTCAATAAATTCGGTATTGATGGAACATACCTCAAAATAATAAGAGCTATTTATGACAGACCCACAGCCAATATCATACTGAATGGGCAAAAACTGGAAAAATTCCCTTTGAAAACTGGCACAAGACAGGGATGCCCTCTCTCACCACTCCTATTCAACATAGTGTTGGAAGTTCTGGCTAGGGCAATCAGGCAAGAGAAAGAAATAAAGGATATTCAGTTAGGAAAAGAAGAAGTCAAATTGTCCCTGTTTGCAGATGACATGATTGTATATTTAGAAAACCCCATTGTCTCAGCCCAAAATCTCCTTAAGCTGATAAGCAACTTCAGCAAAGTCTCAGGATACAAAATTAATGTGCAAAAATCACAAGCATTCTTATACACCAGTAACAGA